>NC_056735.1:1418057551-1418072585 GCF_019279795.1 Protopterus annectens
GTAGTTGTTCTGAGTTAACATCAAAGGCATCAGAGGTATTGGCCACATTTTGTTCCGAGACATGCTCTTCAGTAGTGGGTACCAGTGCTGTCTTGGCCAGTTTGGAGCTATCAGATTATCCTTGGACGTTCTTCCTTGATTTTTAGTAGTACCTTGTGTATCAAAGGAAGAGGTGGGAATGCATATGCTGTTAGGCCTTTCCAGTTGAAGGAGAGTGAGTCCACTTTCCATGCTAGTGGGTGGAATGTCCTTGTGCAGAACTTTTTGAGCTGGTGATTGAGAGGTGATGCGAATAGGTCTATGTCTGCGAGTCCCCATTTCTTTGAGATGGTGTTGAAGATGTCCAGGTGGAGCTTCCATTCGTGGCATCCGAGTGGTTCTGCTTAATATGTCTGCTAGAGTATTGTCTTTCCCGGTACAAATATTGCCTGTAACTGAATGTTGTAGCTGAGTGCCAGGGTCCACAGCTCCAAGGTCATTCTGCATAGGGGTATGAATGAGTGCCTCCCTGTTTGTTGATGTACCACATGACTGTGGTGTTGTCTGTCCTTATCATCAACTGGCCCTCTGAGAAATGGTTTGAACTTTTGGATTGCCAGTTTTACTGCCAGCATTTCTTTTAGATTGATGTGCAGGCGGTTGATCCTGTGTCCACAATCCTTGCACGCATTTGTCCAGCATGTGGGCCCCCATCCTAGGTCTGAAGCGTCTGTTGTGAAGGTCTGGCTTGGTTGACATCTGCGAAAGGGTAGGCCTGGGTTTGACTGGCATGCCTGAGCCCACCATAGGAACTCCTGTTTTAAGCATGGAATTAGTGGGATTTCTGTTTCTAGACTGTGTCTGTGTTGGGACCATAAATTCTTTAGGTACCACTGTAGTTTCCTCATATGTAGTCTGGCAAATGGGACCAAGATTATGCATGATGCCATGAAGCCCAAGGCCTGCAGAACTTTTCTTGCTGTTAACTTGTTCAGTTTTGTTAGTGCCAAGAAGTAAAGAGGAAGTTCTTTTGTTTTTCTGTAGTCAGGAATGCCATTTGTTGTACTGTGTCCAATTCCGCCCAAGAACGTCCTTGTTTGGGATGGTATCAGCCTTGACTTTTGTAAATTGACTGTGTATCCCAGTCCTTGTAGCAAGTAAATGACCCTTTGTAAATCTGTTGTCAGCTTGCTTTTGTTGTCCCCTTGTAGCAGGCAGTCGTCCAGGTATGGGTAAATTTGAATTCCTGTAGTCTGCAATGGGCGATTACTGATGCCAGGCATTTTGTGAATACTCTGGGCGCAGTAGATAAGCCAAAGGGCAATGCTGAGAATTGATAGTGCTCTGATCCTGCAAGAAATCTGAGGTATCTTCTGCAGATTGGTCGAATGGGGACGTGCAGGTATGCCTCCTTGAGATCTAGAGTTACCAGCCAAGACTCCTTGCCCAGCATGGGAAGAAGTTGCTGTAGGGTCAGCATTTTGAATTTTGGGACAATGATGTATGTATTTAAGGTGGACAGGTCGAGAATTGGTCTCCAACTTTTTTCCTTTCTTGGAACTAGGAATAGTCTGGAGTAGAACCCCTTTCCTTGTTCTGCTGTTTGCACTCTTTCCACAGCTCTCATGTTTGCTAACTCCATTATCTGGCGTAGAGCCTCTGTTTTGATTTGGAGGTAGATTTGGCATTCCTCTTTTGACTGGTAAAGTGTGGAAGTGAAACCGGTAACCTTGATCTATGGTTTGTAAAATCCACTTGTCTTTTGTTATGTAGTGTCAGTTCTTTGAAAATAAGGTTAACTTTCCGCCTAGAGGAGCTGCTATTTGTTCCCTGGTAGGCGGATTTAGGATTAAGTCACTGTGGTTGTGCTGATGTAGTGGCAGTGGCTGTGTCTGTGCCTCTGTTGTTACCTTGCCACTGTCGTCCTCTGTAGGCACCTCCTCTGGATTGGTTTCTGCCTCTGGAGCGTCTATTCCTGCCCCTTTGAAATTTTGTGGAGTCAGGAAAGGACCAATTTTGGCAGGCCAGTTCCTGCTAAACCTTGGGGTTGAACCTGCAAGAAATCTTTAACAGTTTGAACAGATTTTGCCTTTTCTTCCATTTTCTTCATAACCTGCTGGGCAGGTGTACCAAACAAACTTGTCTTGTCCATAGGAGCATCTAGCAACTTAGCTTTAACATGATCCGGTAAAGCTTGTTCTTTTAGCCATGCATGCCTTCTTATCACTGTGCCTATCATGGCTGATCTAAATGAAGCCTCCAGTGCATCATAGCCACATTTTAAGGAATGGTTGCTAACCTGTTGTATGTTATTTACCATCTCTAATACATATTTCTTATCAAGAGATTCATCAGTGGTTAGTTTTTAGTTAACTGATCAAGCATAAACTCTTGGTATTGTATCATGTGAAACTGACAGTTTAAAGCTCTAGCTGAGAGAGTAGCTGAAGTGTAGACCTTTTACCCCATCTGTCTAATGACCTTGCTTCCCTTTCAGAAGGAATAGGGTTTTAGCTGTGGTCGGCTACTGCCTTGGGACCCTGGGATATAGTTTCTGGGTCTGCAAGTGGGGCCTTGTAAAGGTGGTGATGAGTATCTGGCACCCTGTAAAATCTGTCTGGTTTGGCAGGGGCTGGGGGTAAAGAATCTGGAGCGGAGCAAACATCATTGAAAGCATCATCCACCACAGAGAGAACAGGAGGTATAGCTAAGGGCCTGTGCTGTGGGAGGTGCAGAAAGGTCCTAAGTCTTTTTCTGGAGTCTGAAAAATCCTGTTGCTGCCATTGGAACTGTTCTCGCATGGCATGCAAGGTTTCCCCAAAGGAGAATTCTTCTGGTGGGGAAGCAGCTGGAATGGATTCTTCAGCATCAGAATCTTCAAAATTGGAGAAGGGAGCCTCAGGCTGGTCAGTTATGTGATTCATCAGCAGAATCATCAGAAGACACTGGCTCAGGGGGCTCTGCCCTAGGTCTCTTTTCTGGGGGCTGAGAGGCCCTGTCTGGGTGAGATTGAGATCCTCTAATTAAAGAAATTAAATCTTCTGCCAAAGAAAGCATTTGAGAACTAGAAGAGGGCCTGGATGTGGGGGGTTTAACAGGCACTGTTTTAGAAGTCTTGGCTGCTTTAGCCCTGGCGAAGGCCTTAATGGACATGGCAGCTGGAGGCCTAGCAGCACCACGTGCTGGGGTAGAGACATCCAAGGGAATGGTGTCTGATAAGTCAACCACCGTAGTGGGTAAAATTTCTGAGGTCGATTCAAGAGTTGTAGCAGGGGCCTCAGTTGTAAGAATAGGGTCAGCTGTACTTTGATCAGTTTTCTCGGTTTCAGCCGAAACAGACACTCGCGGTTTGCTTTACCGTGGTTTCGGCCGAAACCGCGGACCGCGAGTGTCGGTCTTTATCTTTGCGTTTTTTGGGGGTAGTCGGAGGATCCGACGGCATAATGTACGCAAAATCAGAACCGAAAAACTCTTCTGCAAACTCCGACCGACGACTAAGCGTTCGTCGGTTGAAAGAGGCACAGGCCGAACAGGCTGCTACGTCGTGGGCTGGGCCTAAACAAGGCAGACAGTAAGAGTGGAAATCTTTATGAGGTATTTGTTTCCCACAGGTTAAACAATTGTTAACTTTTTCTGACATCGGCTGAGGCAAGAAAGAGTCCCCAACGGGGTACTTAGCTTTAGAAGTCTTCGAAGTAGTATTCGGTAGAAGTAATCTCTGGATCCGACCGACCGGCACTTGCGAACAGCTTCTGCTTCGGGCGCCACGCGGCAAGAAAGACTGAGGAAAATGGCGTCGGCTGATGCTTTTATACCCGAAGACCAACAGAGATGACGTCGGGTGGAGTGCGACATCAGCCGAAGCCGGACCCGGACTTTGGAATCCGGCCGACTGCAGGGCTGCCTGACGACAGGACAACCCACTTGTTATGACTGCAGATGCATCCATGAAGGACATCTTAGTGTTAAACATCCTTTTAAAGAACTAAGAGCAAGGCTTCAATGAAGCCATCGCAAAGCACATTTAATATTCATAGAGTCATTTAAGCCTGGTGCCATTTCAGCATTGAGTAAAAGCTGCCACATTAGTTCTCTGAATTCTAACAAATTGTTAGTCTCCCACAAAGTGATCAACCTGTTCTAAAATAAATAAAAAATGTTTAAAAGTCCTGGCAGGTTGAACTGTGTCTGCCGATTGCATTGGCTGTGTCCTTATTTCTTATTGCTGCAAGATGTTCCTTAATTCTGTCAGAAAGCTTGCGTGTGGTTTTTCCTATGTAGAAGGAGCTGCATGTGACACAGATACCTGCATAAACATTTTCAGTTTTGCAATCTTAGTGCTTTCTAAAAAAATAAACATAGTTACAATGTTTAAACACATGGGTATGGCCAGTGTAGATAAATGTACAGACAATGCAGTTTTCACATTTGAACATGCCTTTTGGTTCTCTAACAGTGGACTGTCTATGCACAAAGAATGGGAAATCCCCGTTTTCAAAATTAACTCTTAAAGTCTTAGTTTTCTTGCGGCTGAAACAGGGTGCATTTCCAAGAAGTCTTGTTAATTCTTTATTCTGCGTGATGAACTCCCAGCTGGTGTTAATAATGTTCCTTATACAGTGCATGTCTCGGCTGATAGAACTCCTATCAGCAGTATTTTTTGGTGGTTTCAAGAAACCCGTATCTAATGATCAGTTTGAATTTGCTGCCTCGGGAGACACTGTCTTGGAAGATGCTGTCAAGCATTTCTGCAGGGTATTTTTTGTGCAGAAAAAGGTGCTTGAGAAAAAGGCATTCTTGTAGGAAGTCACTGTCCTCGCTGACTATGCGGGATAATCTGATTAAATTGTCCACGCACTATATTTCTTTTGATGAACTGTGGGTGCTGGCTCGTGTATTCAAGAAAATTGTTTTTGTATGTTTTTCCTGAATACAGTGGAGCTGAGTAGTAAAGTATTCGGGTCTAGACATATTTCAGTGTCTAGAAAGTTGATTTTGGAGCCCTGGGAAGAAATAACAAATTTAAGGAAGCCTAGGCTTCTGGTGAGGGACTCCACAAAGGGGTCCAGTTCCTGGACGGGACCATTCCATATGAAAGACATAATCAATATAACGTTTGTAGAGGAGAACATGTTCATATCCAGGCAGCTTGGTGAGAGAATCTGCTTCCCAGGTGCTGAGGACCAGGTTGGCAAAGGCTGGGGCCATCTTAGACCCCATAGCTACGCCTTTGGTCTGCTTGTATATGCTGCCGTTGAAGTGAAAAAAATTGCTGGACAGCACCAGGGAAATTAGGTTGGAAATCATGTTGACTTTCTTGCGAGAAGGTGGTGTGTTCAAGTAGAAATTTGCACACCATGTTTAAGCCCTCTGTGTGCGGTATGTTGGTATACATACATTCAATGCCCAAGGTGACCAAACAGCAGTTAGAGTTGGCGATCCTGGTCTGAAAAAGCTCATGTAGGAAAGCCTACGAGTCCCGTAGGTAGAACTGGATGCCTTGCACTGCGGGGTTCAGAATCTGATCTAGGAATTCTGCGATTTTTTCGTTCTTCTGTTAGAAATGAGACGAAAGGGTGGGTTTTGGCTGTTTGTGTGTGTTTTGGGGATCCCAAAAAGCTTCCCAAGGGAGGGGTTCTGGACTTGCATGAAGAGAATCTCTCTTTTTCTAGATGGTTTAGCACTTTGTCTATGTGCTTGAATTGTTTAGTGACAGTGGGATAATCTTTCTTGTAGAATTCGTTGTTTTGCAGTTCACTTTCAATTTTTGTGATATACTCGCACTGCTCCATGAGCACTAGCCCTGTGCCTTTGTCGGCTTTCATAATTCTTAGTCGTTTGTCCTGTGTGAGGTCGTGCAGGACTAGTGCTTCTGTATCAGTTAAATTCAACCATTTCTCATTAGTGCGGTTGTTAATTAGATGCCTAAAGTCACAGTCACATACTTTCAGGAATGTTTGTAGGGCATTGTGAAGCGGTGGGTTAAACACGCTCTTTCTGCTTAAAGTCAGAGAAGTGGCAGCATTGATCTGAGAATCGGAACTGTTGTGTTCTTAGTTATCGCTTTCAAGGAGGACTTTGAGGTTAAGTTTCCTTGTAAAAAGTCTGAGATCTAAAAGATTGGGTAGGCTAGCTCTCTCTGCAGGTATAAAGGTAAAGCCTTTGTTGAGCAACAGTATTTGATCATTAGATAATGCTCCATTCGTCAGGTTGACAATCGCGCTGTTGGTGTTGGAAAGTCTCTGCTGTAGGTCCAAGGACACTGTCTGTCTGAAATTCCTGGTGTGCAGGGTTCGCACAGGAACCTGCATTCTCCCCCGTATAGATACACACATATATAGATATAGATATATATAGACAGACACACACACCGTCTCTGCATTTTCTGTTTCTATCTAAAAACAAAAAAAACAAAACAATAATCCTTGTTTTCCTGCCTCTCCTCGACTAGTTTAGACCAGTTTACAGGCATTGCTGTATTCTGGGCTGTGGTGTAGTTCCTGTGTTGTCCATTACTTTACTTGGATAGAAGGAAGTTTCTTTGCTCACCAGCGGGAGTGGGGAGCCTTGAGCAGCCTACCTGTCCCTGTAGGAAGTGACCTCAGCAGAAGAGCTGTAGTAATTGGTTGTTTTGGACCATTTCTAGCTCTTTTGAAGTTCCCTGTTTAAAATCCGCGTTTGCACGGCTTTGCACGGTTGTGCGCATAGCACAGCGCCAGTTAAACAAGGTTAAACTTCTTCTGGCTCCGCCAAGTCTGCTGTTCAAACTTTCCCTTAAGGAAGCTCTACTCTTACTATAATCAGACTACTCGCTATATTATAAGCCTAGCACTTGTTCTCAAAACTTCCCTACTAAGTAAGCACTCTCGTACTAAGTAAGCACTACATCCACCTACCACCCCTGTGAATATCCACTTCCCTTAAAGGCACAGCACTCCCTTATACTGTTCTAGCATGTCGAGTGGTAGATTTCTGGCATCCACTCCAGTTCAGCTGATAAATCTGGGTATCTTGAGACAATGCTACAATTGTCTCATGTACACAGACAACCCTCTCCTCCTCCCAACAAACAAATACATGAGAGATGCAACTATATAGCCAAACTGGAGGCTGAACTCTCTCATCTCAGGGCTGGCACGACCAGACGGGAGGAGATGGTAACCACACACACAAACCCAGTCCCACATAGACCTACCACAACTGCAAACCAACCACAACTGCAAACCAATCACATAACACAAAGACATACTCTGAGGCTCTAATAAAAAAACTTCCCAAAACAGAGGCTCCCAAAGCAGACATCCAAAAACCCACCACCTCAAAACAAAACACATGCAACACATACTTCAATAAATCAGTGTGTCAATCAATCACAGCCCTTAAGGCCAAACACCATGCCTGATACACTAGTAATAGGTGACACTAGTAATAGGTGACGCTATAGTCAGACACACTGATGTCCCACTTACCAGGCTGAACAAGGAGAGGGTGACTGAACTACCTATCGGGAGCTAGGATCCGCCACAACACACACTCGGGTCACTCCAAAGCAAGTACAAATATGACTCCGTCATTGTCCATACTGCCGTGAATGACCTGAGACGCAACTCCCTGGACTAGATGGAGAGACAGAGGAGCTCTGATTATGCAGCCCAGGCTGGTATGACACTGACCGAGCAGCATCTTGCCCTCACCAAGAATGATGCCAAGATTATCAGCTTTAATAATTGGCTCAAGTACTGGTGTCATTCTAAGGGGATCCAATGTCTGTCTGCCTGGGATGACATGTTGGACAAGCCACGCTGCTTCGCAAGGGACGGCTTGCACCTGTCACCACTGGGCTTCCGGATATTGGCTAAGGCTCTTGCCACCCCCATAGTGCCTTTTTTAGGCAAGGCTCAAGAGCCAAACCCACCTCCTTAGTTTTTTTCCATTTTTGTTTTCCAAGGGTAATGCTGCTCAATGCCATTAGTCTAAATCTCAAGATGCAGGCTCTCGATGCACTCCTCAGCATGGAGAACATAGACGTCTGCAGTAACTGAAACCTGGTTCAAGGCTCCTGAGAGCACCCCAGCGCTACCAGGCTATACCTCGTATCATGCTTTTCGGCCCCAAAACCCGGGCCGAACCACAAAGGGAGGGGGAGTGTCCATATTCATCAAGGACACCCACACCTCCAGGTTAGTAGCAACACATGAAGCATGAGACCATACAGGTGCAACTAACCACAGGCAAAACTGCTATACAACTGGTAGCATGTTACAGACCACCCTCCCAATCTTAGGAACCCCACTCAGCCTTCCTGAAGACATTGGAGGATATGAATGTATCACAAAATACCATCATACTGGAAGACTTCAACTACCCAAACAGATTGGGTACATTATTCTAGCCCTAACACCCAAGCCCAAAGGTTCCTGGAATTCATAAATTCAAATGCACTGGAACTAGTCACCTCTCCCACTAGTGGAGATAATATACTAGACCTGATCACAAACATGGGGACAAAATGCTCCACACCTGAGGTATACCCCTCACTAGTGAGATCTGACCACAAACTAATCACCATGGATATACATATCCCACCTCCACCCCCAGCACAAAAGACCACAGTGAAAAACTTCTCAAAAGCAGACTTCACTCTTAAGACTGAGATGGTATCCTTTAAGCCCACTGGGCCAGTGGATACATCCCACAATGCAGAATCCTTCACAAATGCATTCTATGGATATCTCCAAGAATGCATGGATGATGCAATACCAAATAAATCCAAGTCCCTCTCCGCCAAAGGCAAGCGTCCTGTCTGGTGGACCTCAGCCATTAACAAATTGTATAACAAAAGGAAGCTACTGCACGACAGAGCAAAATCCCATAGAGACGACACCTCTGATCAACACTAGCAGAAAACTACATTATCTCAACAACTTCCAAGGCCAACTGAGAGAAAAATTGCTAAGGACACTAAAGATAACCACAAAGCCTTCTTTAGCTATGTTAGAAACCTGGGAGGAAACCCTCAGATATGCTCAGAGTTGGTTCACAACAACAAAAAATACACTGAACCCAAAGATATTGCCAACATTCTGGCTAACAGGTTCAGTGCAAATTTCTCCCCTCCCTCACCCCCAAAAGAAATACTTATCCCAGCTGAATGTAATCTCACTGTCATCTCAGATGTCCAAGTGAGAGCCGCCCTCAACAAAGCTAAAAACACAGCATCAATGGGACCCGACGGTATCCCGGGTTGCGTGCTACGTGAACTCCAAGAGGAGCTAAACCCGCACATAAAAATGCTATTTAACCTTAGTCTTACTACAGAATATGTACCTGAACACTGGCGTACAGCAACAGTGGTCCCACTCCACAAAGGGGGTACCTCTACAGACCCTGGGAACTACCGCCCCATAAGCTTAACCAGCCTGGTCTGCAAAGCTATGGAAAGAATCATTATGAAACTCAGAGACATTGGGGACCTACAGACACCTAACCCCACCCAGTTCTGCTTTGTAAAGGGCAGATCCTGCCTTTTGAACCTGGTTGACTTTTTCGAAACCGTCACTAGAGCCATTTTCAGGGCAAAGCAGTCCAATACAGCCTACCTGGACTTAGCTAAGGCCTTCGACAATACCCCACTCAGGCATCACAGATAAGCTCAACAGATTAAACGTAAATCCTTGTCACTACATGGGTTGCAAACTGGCTAAAGGACAGAACTCAGTTAAAATCGCTGGAGCAATGTCAGACTCAAAGCCAGTCACAAGTGGTGTCCCAAAGGGATCTGTCCTGGGACCCCTCTTGTTCGGCATTTATTTCTCAGATGTTAAAGCAAACATGGGAGGGTTGTGGCTGACAATGTTTGCAGATGACTGCAAACTAGGCGCCATAGTCGATAGAGCAGCGGACGCATACATCTCAAAAAAAGGTCTCTCAAAAACGGGCAACTGGTGCCGGAGTCACGGCCTTAAACTAAATGCCAAAAAATGTACAGTCATCCCCTTTGGGAAAAACAAAGTAACCACAAATTATCAGACAGCAACCCACTGAGTACGGAAATAGTAATCCGAGACCTAGGGACCCAAGTCGACAGCGACCTCTCATTTGACACTCACGTTGCCAAAGAGGTTAGAAAAACATTCTACTTTGCACACCTTATGAAGGGATTCACATCCAGATCCAAGGATGTCATTGTACCCCTATACTCCTCCCTCATCAGACCCATGATTGAGTACAATGCCCCATTTGTATGTACCTCACCCGGCATTTGCAACAGCTGGAGAGACCACAAAAGTACCTCACCAAGAGGATCAAAGGTCTCCAACATATGTCTTATTCTGTCAGACTAAAGAAACTCCAGCTCTATTCAGTAGCATACCACCTGCTCAGAGATGATCTCTGCCTGACGTACAAGGCCATGTCCAATCAGGAACTGATGGACATGCTCACCAACAAAGAACCAATCCAGTTAATAGCACAAACCTCTGCACAAGTATGAATAGTACATGCTGGAGGGATAGATCCATAACTCCAGATGTAAATGCTCCTAGTTTGGAACAAGATCCAGTTCATGTTAGGCAGCAGAGCTCACTTAATTCTCAGATAGGAACTGAGCTGATGGAGATCGTAGTTGAACCCCATATATACACATATATATATATATATACATATATATGTATATATATATATATATATATATATATACATATATATATATATATATACATATATATATACATACACACACACACATATATATTTATATATATATATATATATATATATATATATATATATATATATATATATATATATATATACCGGGCTAGTCTAACTGGATATATTCCATTTTCAGTACAGACCCAGGGAGAAAAGCTCCAAACATAGCACAAAATATAATATACAGATGTATAACAAATAAAGTAGGAGGAAATTAGAATACTAAAAAGGAGTCTACGAGGAGGACAATACTAAGAAGTATGAGTATAAAGGATTACACAAGTCTTCATACTATATGATACATGAAGTACTTTAAAGTTCATTGATAGTTTACATAAATACTGGAAGTTATATTAATCTTACTAGTACCAGTTTCTGCATACCAAGGGGTATGCAGAGTACGACTGTGTATCCAGAGTCAGTGTGAAGACAGAAGTAGGGAAAAGTTGAAAATTAGTCAGGATTACTGCAGGGACATAACCAGTGAGTTTTTAGGTGTTTTGCTTAAAGAGTGACAGTGAAGGTAGTAGTTAGATCTATAGGTAGAAGGTTCAAGTTTTTTCCAGCAGTATTGGAGAAAAGGGTGTCACCTGCCAAGTTAGTGGACTTACTTATGCTAACAAGTAGGTTTGCTAGAAGAGCGTAGGGAATTAAGATCATTAAAAGGGGTAATAAGCTTAGCCAGTATAGGAGTATTATTTGGTTGGTAAAAGAACTTATGGGCAACGGTAAGTTAGGAAAAAATCAGCATGTTAGGAAGGTCAAGCCAGTCTAGCTACTTCAGATTCAGACAGTGGTGAGTTAGAAATGCATTACCAGTGGCAAATCTGGCAATATTGTTGTAGGAGCTTGCTAGTTGGAGAAAATTTTTTTATATTAGTGTAAAGAAGAGCTGAGATTAAATGAGTGGGCAATAGTGGTTCTAGCTGTTGGAGTTAAGAAGGGTTTGATTTCATATAAGGAGCCCATTTTTCTGTTTACTGTTTGTATGGTGTATGGCTAGCGAAGTTAAGGTTGTTGTCGATTGTGACTCCTAATAGTTTGATGGTAGGGTCGGGGAAGATAAGGGTGCCATTGCTGGATTTGACAGAAGTCTATAGGAGAAGGCCTACTGGTAGGTATAAAGAGTAGGAGCTTAGTTTTTTGGCATTCATAAGGAGGCAGCGTTTCAAGAACCAAACTTCTACGGAGTTGAATACTTTTTGATTTAGTGAGCGTAGTTCATAATTGGAGTTGGCAGAACATGTAAGTGTGGAATCACTGGCATCTTGAATACAGGTGGCTTCAAGGAATGCTACATGTAGGTCATTGATGAATAAAGAAAAAAGAAAAGGTCCTAAAATGGAGCCCTGAAGGACTCCAAGGGTGACTGACATGTGGGATGATGGTTTATTTTCCCAGAGAACTGCCTGCTGCCTACTGTTGAGGTAGGACTTAAAACCATCATATAGCTAGGGTATCCAGAGAAAGAGATTCAAGAGTATTTATAAGCAGGGGGTGGTTTACCATATCAAAAGCCGTTGAAAGGTCAATGGAGAGCAGGAGAGGATGTTATTACAGTTCTTATTAATGGAGTCGGTGAAAGATAGGAGAGAGGTGGTAGTATTATGAAATGGCCTAAAGCCATGCTGGCAGTTAGCCAGTATGTTGCGTTTAGTTAAGTGGTCTAATAGCTGGTGGTGAATGCATTTTTCCATGACTTTTGCTAAAGGTGATAGTAGAGGTATTGGTCTGTAGTTAGAGTAATCATTAGATTTACCATCTTTATGTAGGGGGATGATGTGGGAGATTTTACAGAAGTCTGGGAGGATTCCCTCATTGATGGTTCTGTCAATTAGGATGGAAAGGTGAAAGGCAATTACTTTGGCTGCTTTTTGCAAATATTCAGAAGGTAACTGGTCGGCTGAAGGAGTACAAGGCTTAAGTTTTAGTAAGATTTTGTAGATGAGAGTGGTTGAGATAGGTTGAAATTGGAATGTTGGTAAAGATCCAGGTAAAGAGGTTGGGAGCCTTGTGTTGTCAGTGGAAAGCTGACTGGCTAGAGATTGTATGGTGTCTGCAGTAGGTGTTGAAATTGTTGGCCGTTTGATGTGGGATATTATGATCAGCATCTTGAGGGGATGGTGTGCTAGAGTGGCCATGGTGAAGGAGTCTATATAAGCTAGTCCAAAATTTCTATGGATTCTTTTGGTGTGTTTGCTGTAGTTTACAATAGTAGTTCTTTTTGTCCTTGAGTATAGCTTTTTTTATTAAATTTCTTAGCCGTTTAAAGTTTGTTGTTCAGGGGAAGTTCTGTTAGCTCTCCACTTAGACCATGCTTTGTTTCTAGGTAGAATTTTCTGTATGGTTTCTTTTGAAAGCCAGGGGGCTGGTTTATTCTAGTAGACCGTTTAGATGCATGCTTATCAAGGATTGCTAGGAATTTAGAGTTAAAATATTTAACAGCCTCATCTAGTGGGAGTATTTTTAGAGGTTTCCAGTCACATGCATGGAGTTAGTTTTGAAATAGTACAGGGTTAGTGTGTTCCTTGGTTCGTGAGATCCTATAAGTAGGAGCGTTAGCAATGCCATTCTTTTGTCTTATAATGAAAGTTAAGAGTATGATCACTTAGATCATCCGGTAAGGTTCCTACATAGTATGTGGATGTTTATTAATTATCAAGTCTATGGTACTCTCTTTTTTGGTTGGTTTGTTGATTCTGGTAGTACAGTTTGTATAAAGCCATAAAGATCAATATGTGAAGCAGGGTTATTAGCATTGATGGTTTTCCAGTCGGTGTTAAAGTCATCTAATATTATTGTTTCTAGTGGGTAAGTTGAGGACACCAAGCTAAGAATATCTTCTATTATAATGTTATTACTGGGGTCTAGGTAGATACAAATCACATAAAGGAATTTGTTAGGATTGATTTGAAGTCTAGAGATGAGGACTTCAGCCTTACTGTCCAGAAGGGGGTTATAAGTTAGAGGAGATCTGTAGGCCATTTTTATATAGGAGTGCTATTCCCTCACCCTTACATTTTAAGCAGTCTTGTCTCAATGTTATAGCCGGGGGGATAATTTTGTTATCCTTAGTTCCAGGTTAACCAAGTTTCTGTAAGGCAGAAGATGTCAAAGGAGTGACCATCAAGGAGGGCATGGAGATGGGCAATTTTGTTGTGGATATTGAGATGTCCTACTAGAGAGCTGGAGAGTTTGGTCTGGGTTGGAAGGTTTGAGGGTGTGGTGCAGTGAATATTTACTATAGAGGCATTGGTTGGGCCAGGATTAGGGTGGATGTCCCCATACTGTAAGGTAGGGTTCTTCAGCTTAAATACTGGGTTGTATTAATAGTTAATTAGAAGTTTCCATTTTATTAAGAGGTTGTTGTACTTAATTTGTGTGCATCGATGGTATTGACATAGCATATAGCAAGGACTGGAGATGATATTAATGTGTATATGGAAGTGGCAGATGTTATGAATGGCTGTTTGTTTTGGAGTAGTTATAGTGGAAGACAGACTTTTCAAAACAGGTTAGAAGATAGGCAGAGGTGAGGGCAGGTAAAAATATGGTTAAGAGTACTAAGTTGGTTAGGATAACTTTCATTGTAGTTTGCATATTGTTTTGAATACCTATACAAATACAATGGAGGTAGACAGGGATAAGATAATGAGGAACTAGTGAGGGGGGAGTGATTTAAGGAGAGAGGGGAGTGGCGATATAGGGTATGGAAAAGCACTTTAAGAAGAGATACTAGAGAGAGTTAGAGTAGGGTGTAGTCAAGTGGAATAAGTGGTTGGGGCAATTGATTGGTTGGATGAGAGACAGGGCGTGGTTTAGGAAGTGTAGGACCACTGGGGGTGGGTGAGATTTGGGGGTAGGGTAGGGAGCTGAGTGAGCCCGCAGGGCAAATGGAGCGGGTTCAGGCAAGAAGACAGGTTTTGAGGGAAAATAATCAGTGATTAGGGAGTTAAGTCTAAAGTAAGGTATCTAGGAGGTGAGAGACTAAAATAGAGTGAAAGGAGAACTAACTAAGGGTTGATTCAGAGGCAAAGAAATATGTTCAGGAGTAACAGAGGTAGGAGAAAGACAAAAATAAGGTTGAAAAGATGAAATATAGGAGCAAGGTAAGTGATGGCTAAATAGGTAGATCTACTTCCCTTTAATTGGTTACTGCAGGTAATGTAAGTAGAGTCTAGCAAAAGGGTTTTAGAGAGACTAGGGAATGGCAGAGGTGAGAAGAATAAATATATAAATTTACAAGCAGGGGGGAGAGTTTTAGGAGAGAGGATAAGGAGGGTATAAGGAATGTGACTACGAGAGACAATATGCAGGTGTAATATGAGCGTGCGCGATGTCT
>NC_056735.1:1418073085-1418101828 GCF_019279795.1 Protopterus annectens
TATTTAGTGGAGGTGGAAGGTAGCAAGACTGGTTGGTTGGACACTTTTGGTTGGGGTGTGTAAGTCTGGTCTTGATAAGTGGACAAAGGAGAAAATTTCAGTAATATCCTGAATAAAGTTGGCAGGTGCAGGTCCAGCGTTGAGAGTGTTCTGAAATTTTGTACCTCTATTGTTGGTAACAACTGTGTTGTTAATAGGTGTAGTAGTGCTTTGATTGGTGTGAGAATAAAGGCTGTTAGACTGCAGGTCATTCAGAGCAACAAAATTTCAGTGAAAAGTATTGTGTTGAGATGAAGGTCTGCTAACTGTAATGTTTCTATCTCAAAAAATGTTGTTAGTAACATTCCCCCGGTAAGAAACTCTTCCTTGGTTAAACAATGATTGGTTCCTGTGGTTGCAATTTGAATTATTGTTGTTTTTGTACCTTAGAGGGTAAGCCCTATTAGACTGCTACTGTAACACAGCTCTGTTCAACTTGTTTTTGTACAATGAATAACTAGCAACTTGCCTAGTCAACTTAGGAGAAATAGAATCATATGGTGGTTTAATGAAGCTGAATTGTGGATGCCTCAGAATGCTGTAATTCAGAGCTTCAATTTCTTTAAGGTCATGTAGTCTATTAGATGGTACTTTAGATGGTTGGGCATCCACCTGGCGAGGTAATCCCATATATGGTGAATCATATCAGCAGTCACCCTTACAACAAGCATATCATTTTCTAGAAGAATCTGACAATCTTGAAAGTGTTTGCAAAATTCCAAGAAATTCACTGATTATTGTGACTATGTAAGGTATTGCCAGCTATGCCAGGAGAAGTAGGGCAGTCGATATGCAACATATGCCAGCACAGCTGGGTGGAATTTTTTAAATAATTATATGTCATTTGTCTATCAAACTGAATTGTGCAGATGCTTGTGCTGAAAAATGTATTTGTAAAGTTGCTTGTGTTAAAAATGTACCAAGAATATATCTTGCTGGACAGAAAACGAAATATACTAGTATGCTACTCTTCTCTGTTTTCACCAATAATCTAGCCTCTGCCACCAAACATGGCACACTCATACAATACGCAGAGGACTCAACCATCACCTGCTCAGCCCAGTCCCTACCCAAACTGCAAAACGTCACAAAGGAAGCCTTTTCCTCTATTGAAACTTGGTTATCCGATGCCCAATTAATACTCAACCAAAACAAAACTAAACTACTCATCTTCCAACCCACCAAACCTACTCAAAACTTTCACTTTAATATCACAGCAAAAGACAACACCACTATATACCCAACTGAACACACCAAATTGCTACGAGTGGAAATAGACAAACTAAAATTTGACATTCAGATATCCATGACCATAAAAAAGTCCACAAAAAAACTAGGAGCGTTATACAGAAATAAGCAACTTCTCACCAAAGCAGCAAAGATTTCAAGAGCAAATTCCCACCTTATCTCCACCCTACTTTATGCCTCTTCAATATATACCAACCTAAGGCAATGCGATCAAAACAAGCTATAGACCTGCTACAACAAAAATCGCCAAATTTGCCACAGGGGCATGCTACTGTAGTCACCACTGTGTCTCACTTGCTGAACTTGGCTGGTTTGAACTCCCTCACTTCCTTCAATGGTATCAACTCTCACTCGCCCACAAACTAGTAAACCATACACTAAATGTCCCATCCATCCAGAATCAACTCCAACCCTATCTCACCACCAGACCACTAAGATCCAGCAACAAAAATCACTTGCAGATCACTAAAGCCAATAACTCTGCTGGTGAAGCACTATCCTCTTGCATCATAGCCAAATTATGGAACTCCCTCCCACCCACAATTACTTCCATACCATCATGCACCCACTTCAAAACTTTACTAAAAGCGCACTAAAAACATGCTGGCTATGCCCTTGCAACTTACACTCTAATATCAACCACCCCATCCAACCACTACCTTTCTTTCCACTCCACTAACTACCTTGATTATAGCAAGCTCAGATGCTCATAAGCCTAGTACTTATACAGCAGTAACTTCTTATTGTAACATTTGTTAATGTCTATTATGTACTTCACAGATAAAGATTCTAGTTGTCTACTGATGTACTATGCTCTTCATCTGTAAATATGTTCTAAGTAATTATGTTAAATTGTTAATCGCTATGTAATCCAATGTAACTACTGTCTGTTTATTTTAACTGTGGAGCTTTTCTCCCCGGGCCTCCACTGAAAATGGACCTACGTCCAGTCGGACACTCCCAGTTAACAAATGCAAATAAAATAAATATATGCCAGACTGTTCTATAACTGTTGAAATTAATATTGTAACAGAGGATACTGAAGAGAAAAGGTTAAGCTCAGCTCCAGCTAACTTTGAAAAATAGTATGAAATTAAAATACTTAACTTAGACCATAAAGACTGTATCTTACAGATCTGACTGCAGCCAGACAATGGTTTATTAGCTTCTGTAGGAAGAATGGAAGTGTTTTATGACTTCCAAAAGCTGCAAGAGATCTTAGCAAAGCTTTGTGTACATGCAGATTGACACGTATTCTGGGTCAGTTGCTAAGAAAGGGGGTAGCACTGGAACCAAAAGTCAGAAGATTAGATGTTTGTGATGTTGCTCTGTAATCCAGGGCAAAAAAAACATTTTAATACTAGATGAGACTGAAGTCTCAGGACATTCTGTATTTGGAACCTGACATAGAAGGACCTCTCACCCACTTCATCTTGCCTTGCTCTTATAAATGACTAGGGAATAGTAACTTCAGATCAGTCAGGAAAATATAGTGTGATTAGTTTAGTCCCATTTTTCTGCATCTGTGTGAATCTACTCCTTTGTGTTATTTTAATATTTCCTGTGATTGAAACTCTGGTGTTTATTCTAAATTGATATTCCATATTTTCATATTTTTATTTATTATTAAACATTTAAACTTTTTATTGTGGCTGGTCCTTTAGAACACAAACCTTTGAGAGTATTTGTATCTATTTGGTGACACTGTGGCCACTCCTGAAAGCCTTACTGCACTGGTCAACCACTATCATTGGGATGAACACTAATTTCTCTCAGAATAATTGGGTACCCTTGTAACAGCCTTAGAGTAGCTGGCTTCAGAGTGTCTGGTGGCAGTGCAAATACCTTATAGTCTGGGCAGAAGGGACATAGCTAGTAAATGTGTGCCAGGCTTTCCCAGGTGTGTGTGTGTGTGTGTGTGTGTGTGTGTGTGTGTGTGTGTGTGTGTGTGTGTGTGTGTGTGTGTGTGTGTGCTGTTTGGAGCAGGGACATGAAGCACTGGTTTCACAGAGTGAGTGGTGGAGGACTTGCCTTGGATACTCGGCTGAGGACTCAACTCTATAGCTGTGCCAGTAGGGAGTCTTATTAAGGCCCTGGAGAAAGAAAGAAATCCAGCCCCTCGACTTAGTTTGCTCCCTGTGTACTCTTAAGGGAAATTGTGCTTGATGCAGACAACTGCATCCGGAAATACTGCATGTATCTACTTTTGTTCAAGTGAATGTCCCTCTAGTGTCAGTGCTGAGGATTCAGGCTCCTTGATTACTGGCTCAGAGAGGAGATTTCACAATTGACATAATACTTACCAACACATCCTACATTCATTAGGCACGGACTGAAAACAAATGAATGCCACGCTCCAGATTTCATTACCAGACATTTATAACATCTGTACCAAGATAAAAGTCTGGTGCCCTTCACCTCCATCATTGCTGGCATACAGTTCACATGGGTGCATGCTAAACTAGAACAAGTCCACGTCTGCAGCATTTCAGAGTACTTATCTTTCTCCATGGTACAGCAATCTCAAGGTTAGTACATATTAGTGGCATAGGTGGAATGCCCAAACCCTCACATTAAGGGGTACAGCCTACCTGCAAAATTAACTGAGTTTTTAATTCACTATTTACTGTATGAACTACAGTTTATTTTTCAAAGCATTGAGATTAACACTATCAGATTTCACACTTCTGATAAGGATCCAAGATGATCACTAGACTACAAAAAATCACCAGCAAAAGGAAGGATTTGTGAACAAATTCTTGAAGCATAAAGGCCGTGTAAGACTGCTAAAAACTTACAGATGTTAATATAATGACCCTTTTACAATGGATTTAATTTTCCCAATACAATAAAAAAACTTTCACCATAAGAGGCTAAACAAAGGATAGCCAAGAAAAACGGCTCCTGCAAACAAAATCTGCCAGACACATTTACCATGTCAGAAAAAGGCAGCAATAATCTGATATGAAATGACATGAGAGGATTGATGGATTTAGGGCTATTAGCTTTGGAAGTCACAGCTTTTATCAAAACATAAATACCCTAAAATGGACAAATTCAGACATTCAGTATTTGAAAATGATGCTTTCCTCTCAATTCACTGAAGAAGAAAGGTAAACTGACTTGCATAAAAAAAGTATGTTTATTCCATGTAATTGCATGACCCTGAATGGGACTGTATTGAGCAGGAGTGTGTGTCTGTGTGCCTGTGTGGTGGAATGCCTTCTGGATCCGTGAAACACTATACAAGGGAAAATAACCATAGTCCTCTGATTGCAATTTTGTGCATTCACTGTGGAATATACACTGTGGAAGACCCACGACCTTTCAATCAACCACTTGCAGTGTTCTCATTCAGTCACTTTAAAAGAACCCTCAAGATGTAAGCTGCCATACTTGAGAGAAGCAGGAGAGGACAATGAATTCTACACTGCACTAAAAGCTACATTTCCAGGCTCAGGAGTTTCTGTATCCTGTACCACAGAAGAAGCCAAACCCACTGTAGAATCCAAGATAGTTAATAACTAAATCACTGAACATTTACACTTCTCCAAGCCATTTAAATAATTCAGAAAAAAAGGTAGTACACTTATTGCATTTATCTACATTTTAAGACTGTAAAGTGCATTTGTTTTCCAGTGTCCTTGCTGCTGGACTAATTTCTTGATAATTGCCTTAAAAGCATTCTCTTAGCTATTTGTACTGGTTTGTTAGCTTTTCACTTTTAGCTAACCTTTACATGGTTTTTACACCAAGACGACTTGAGATTACTCATTAGTGGCAGTAGGGGTTAGCCTGGTCTGTCTGACTTGGGGAAACACACAAGAAGACTTGGTGAGGTTTTATTGGCCAGAGGACTATTTAGTTTACTCAGTTTTCACAGCCTCTATAAATTTGGTGCTTTTGCATGATGCTTCTCATCCCCAGTGGTGTTTAGCAGTGCCTTGCACAGATGCAGGCACTTAGAAACTAAAATTTTCCTATAAAACTACCTTTGAATCTGGTTCCTAGTAACTCAGTTTACGATCCAGTGAGCACAGTCCATTAATCTACTCATACACAGTCCAATTTTCCCTTCTTGCTTCAAAAGTGCACAAGCTAGCTAAGCTATAAACCCCACTTCCACAAAAAACTTGTATTTTACCTAAAAAGGACCTGACACGAATATGCACTTCTCCAATTTCTCCATCCCCAGTTTGGTGGATATGGGCATCCTGAGACAATTTAAAGAAACAAGAACAGCACATAGGTAAACCAGGCAGGATACAAAATGCAAAACAATAGTAAAATAATCCAAAGCCTGGAAATGTTGAGGTAAAATGCTACCTCCACTTAAATAGTAAGTTCAAACCATAAAACTAATCACATGACACAGTTGTATTAAGCACTTCAATTTAAAGGCACATATATAAATTAAATGTTACAGAAAGTCAGTATAGCCATAAAAATAAGTAAAACATTTAACTAAGACCCATCCACACAAGATGTTTTTTTCAAAGTTAACCGCCTTTTTAAAATAGTTTTAATGTTTACTACTGCATTTAAACAGACAGAAGAAAAACCGGGGGGATGTTAATGAGTTAGAAGTATGTGAATACTCATGGATCACACTTTTATAAGTGGTTTCCAAGGTTTAAATGCAGTAGTAAGCATTGAATCTATTTTAAAAAGACAGTTAACTTTGAAATAATTTCTTGTGTGGATGGGTCTTAGGTAAATGTTTTTCTTATGTTATGGCCATACTGACTTTCAGTAACATTTTATTAGTATATGTGCCTTTAAACTGAAGTGCTTAATTGTCTTGAGATTAGTTTCATGGTTTGAACTTACTATTTAAAGGGAGGTATTTGATTTCTTTTTTACACACTGACGAAGGACGATTCCCAAAAGCTTTGTGACTTTTTCCTGTTTGGAATAAATACTGCATTATACCTCAATATTTCCAGGCTTTGAATTTTTTTTTTACTATCATCCTGAGAATGTAGCAACTATCTCGTGCATGGACGACCAACTAATCCTTAAAGAAACCAATACAATAAGTGAGAGGTATAATCATACAATGTCACTGGAGGTAAGATTCTCACATATAAGCACTCAAAATTATTATCAGGTTGCCATGGACACACAAACTACACCCACCATGCAGAGTATACACCTGACACACAGACCAACATATGCTAAGGAACTAAACTTCCTAAATCCAAAACCTTCCAGACACTTGACCTGCATCAATTATCCTCAGTAACCTCAAATGCAGTCTAGCAAAGCACCCAGCACCACATATACAGCCACAATCAGTGAAGCCTTAACTACAAATCCCATAAGGTAAGCCAACACACTATGCAATACTCTAGTCATAGGAGACTCCATTGTGAGACATATGGATGTTCCAGGCTGAACAAGGAGAAAATCACTGACAGTTGCCTGTCAGAAGCCAAAGTCCACCAAGTCACACAAGTCAATGAAGCACACATAC
Organism: Protopterus annectens; assembly: GCF_019279795.1. NCBI lineage: Eukaryota > Metazoa > Chordata > Ceratodontiformes > Protopteridae > Protopterus > Protopterus annectens. The sequence goes on from NC_056735.1 coordinate 1,418,079,849, forward strand.
CATTAAGACTCATAGTCCATGGAGGTATAAATGACCTGAAGTGTACCTCCCTGAACTTTATGAAGCCAGACATTAAGTTCATGGACTGTGTGTCCCAGGCTGGTATAAGCCTACCACAGAGCAGCATTATTCCTTCAGCAAAAACTATGCTACTTTATGAACAGAAGAGGACTGCCTTTAATTGGATTAGTTTCTGCTGTTATTCAAAAGGGTGCACAATATTTGTCAGCATGGGAGGATATGGTCAGACAACTTTGCCTTCCCAAGGATGATCTGCACTTCTCCCCATTGACTTTCAAATATTGTTTAACACGTTGTGCTCCCCATAGAGCCTTTTTAAGGTAATGCCAATCTAACAAACCTTCAAACTTAGCAAAATCAACCCAAGAAAATCTTAAGGTGTTACTGCTCATTTCCAGGAGCCTAAACAAGAAACTCTACTCCCACCAAGCTCTCCTCACCTTGTAGGATTGCAGACATCTGTGCAGTTACAGAGATGTGATTTAAATCTGTGGAAAGCTACCAGGCAGTGCAGGGATGCAATGCCTTACACGCATTTTAGACCAGCTACTGCACAAGCAGGAACTAATGGTGGTGGTGTCTTGATCTACATCAAAAACAAACATACCTAAAGGTTGATCTAACAGGATAACACATTTGAGGTTCTCTGTGTCCAAATTACCATAGCTAAAGCCCCATATCATATCATATTCTTGTAAGCTATAGATCACGCTTTCTGACCCATGAAACCCATACCCCATATTTAGACCTAATGGAGACCATTACCATTCAACCCAAGGCTATATTCATGAGGGACTTTAACCCTTCTATAAGTGGAAATCCTACATGACCCAAAACTTGCAGGCTCAGAGATTCCTGGACTTTTGTAAACACAAAAACACATGACCAGTTAGTACATAAGCCGAACTAGGGGCGCAAACATATATGATCTGGTACTCACAAATAAGGGCAAACGATTCACTCCTCCAACCCTTCCCCCAGTGTAGTGCTCCTTAAGGCCAGACTACAAAACAGTCTCTTTTGTAATAAAAATCAATGCTGTCACCCCAGCAAACCATGTAACACTTGCACAGTTTGCCATAGAATAGTTCTTAAGTGATTACCTGAAAGTTTCAAGCCGTTCCAAACCCAGAGAACACAGCTGCCTATGCAGAGTCACAGACACAAACCCTGTACAATCACATTACTAGATGCATAGATACAACTGTGCTTACCAGAAACAAACCCTGAAAAAAAAATAAAAAAGCAAACCACCTTAGTGGAATCAAAACAAAGGGACTGTACAACAAAATAAGGAAATGCAACACTCACAGAAAAAAACTCACTCATTTGGCTAAACAAACTAAAAAAGCAAATGTAGTTTACCAAAGCCAATTTTGAGATAAAGATAGCTTCCCAAACCAAAGACAACCACAAGGCTTTCTTTAGCCTTTCTTTGAACCCAACGTTGCACAGAACTGATTGTTAAAGCCACTTATATAGAGTTGGAAGACGCAGCAAATTTGCTGGCTGTCAAATTCAGCTCCACCCCCCAAGTATTACCACTAAACATAACCCCCCCTCAAAATCTCACTACAGAGTAAGTCAAACGTGCTTCAAGATTAACAAGACCTCATCAGTAGGCCGTGATAATATCCCAGGATGCCTTCAAAAAGTCTGAAGCATGGCCTACCTGGACTTCCGGAGTTACTATTTAACCACTGCCTCCAGAAAGGATTTGTGCCATGTGAATATAATAGGACTGCAACTGTCAACACTCTGCAAGGATGCTCATCAACAGACCCTGAGAAAGTACAGTTGTGTAAAACCTTTCCGTAACAGTAGATGTCCTTCTCTTCACTGTTACAGTATTTCTTACAGTAGGGATCCCTTGCCTAGAGCAGCCCAAAGTCCAGCCAGTATACCAAAGCCTTTGCTTGAAATAGGGACATTGTAAGTCACGCATATGCTCCCCACACAGAGTGCAGCACATAAGTGGCATACGGATGCACCATCCTCAAAAAAGAAAAGCCCCAGGAGGAACAACAGTCCAAGGAGAAAATAGTAACATGCACATCCAGAAAGAGAAAAACATGGTAAGGAGGGAGAAAGTGAAAACTGCAACAGTGAAGAGAAGTACATCTACTGATAAGGTAAGATTTTACACAACTGTACTACGCCCTTCTATACATCACTGCTACAGTATTCCTTACAAGGAGAGTACAAAAGCTAAAAGAAGAAAGGTGGATGGAGAAAGGTCAAGCAAAACCCTCAAAGCCATGCAGGATAGCCCTGACAAAAAAAGCTCTAGCCCTGAAAACCACATTCAACTTAAAAAGCTTGGTAAAAGTATGCAAAGAAGTCAAAGTTGCTGCCTCAAGGATGGAGTTGGTATCCAGGCCTTTCAAAAAAGCACTGGAAGAAGCCATAGCCCTGGTAGAATGAGTCCTAACAGAAGGAAGGCTTTTCCTATGAACAGTAAAAAAGAAATGGCCTTAGATATCGAAGAAACAGTCACACCCAAAGGCCTAGGATGAAAGGAAACAAAATGTTGCTCAGATTTGCGAATTACTTTAGTTTTCTCCAAATATTGGAGTTGTCTATGTAAATCCAAACTGTGAAGAACCTTCTCACTGGCAGACTGCAGGGAAGGGAAAAAGGCGAGCAACTGAATAAACTGATTAAGAGACAACTCAATCGCCATGGGCATAAAAGGATTAGCACAAATGGACACCATGTCCTCATAAAAAAACTAAAAAAGGAGAATCAGCCATAAGGACCTACAGCTTAGACACCCACCTGGCTGAGGTAAAAGACAAGACAAAAGAACAGTCTTCCAAGAACCGTGCTGTAAAGAAGATGAAGCTACAGGCTCAAAAACAACTCAAGTCAATTTTTCTAAGACAAAATTAAGGTCCCAGAAATGAGGTATAGGCATTCTGGGGGGCTAAACATGAAGGACGCATTTAAGGAATTGTTTGATTTCAAATCTAGAAGCCAAAAGAGGAGTCAAAAGCAGACAAGCAGAAATGGCTGACAGATGGCCTTTAATGCAAGAGTATGCCAAACCAGCATTGAGCAACACACACAAATAAGACCACCAAAGGAAGTTCCACAGAAAGTGGATCCATGTTACAAGCAAGACACCAAACAGAAAATCATTTCCATTTGGACACAAGATTTCCTGGTAGTGAGATTCCTGGCATTCTGCAGAACCCAAAGCACACCCTCAGAAAAAAAGGTGTCTGGAAGGGATAAAATCCCTATCACCCAGAGCGTCATTTGAAGAGTGAACAAGTGGGGATGGATGAGAGACTCCTTGTCCTGTGTGAGTAGGTCCACCCTGTGAGGCAGCCTGTGATGATTACCCTTGGCTAAATGCTGAAGAGGGAACCAATGCTCTGGGCCAAAAGGGAGTCAACAACAAGACTTTGGAAGCACCTTGTTCTGTCTAACAAAACCCTTGATATGAAAGGAAAGGCATAAAGAAACCGTCCCTTCCAGTAAAAAAACTAGGGCATCCACCTTACATGCCAGAAGACATGGGACGCTAGTGCAAAAGAGTGCAAGTTGCCTGCTCAGAGGGGAGGCAAAAAGATCAACCTGAGGAGTACCCCATTGGTAGACAAAGTCCAGAAACACATCTCTGTGAAGCATCCACTTGTGAATCTGTTATGGACTTGCTCAAAAAAGTTAACAGCAAGATTCTGTTATGAAGGAATATAAATAGCCTGAAGAGTCACCTGATACTGGAGAAGTAGATCCCAAACCTGAAGACCTAGTCTGCAGAAGAAATAGTGTCCCCCTTGCTTGTTGATGTACCATATTACTGTGGTATTGTCTGTGAAGATTTTGAGGGACACTGGAAGGAAAAGAGAATGGAAGACCTGAACTGCCAGGAGAATAGCTCATCTCCGATACTGATATGATCCTTCTTTTGACAAAGAGACTAAAGGTCCTGGACCTTCAGAGGGCAGAAGGAAGCTCCCCACTCCGCATCTGAGGCATCCAAAACGAGTTCCTGATTGGGGACTGGAGGCAGAAAAGGAAGCCCTTGGTTGAGCAATAGTTGAGGAATCCACAATTGAAGCTCTTAACTTGAAAGACATGGGAGAGGAGGAACTGGAAAGTTTAAAAGTTGAGAACTTTGAAGTAACACTGACTTTAGGAACCACTGAAGCTTTCTTATATGAAGTCTGTCCACAGGAAGCATAGCAACGGTGAAAGCCATTTATTCCAGAGCCCTGAGAAACTCTGACTGTAATGGAGGCCAGAGGAAGAAGGAATTGAAAGAGTGCAGAGTCAAAGCCTTGGGAGGAGGCAGGGGATGCATTGGAATGATCTGGAGCCTGCACCTGAGAAAAAAACATGATCTTGAGAAGGAGTCGGGAAAGATTTTTGGAAGTTCACTGTAAACCCTTGGCTTTGTAGAAGACATATGATAGTGATGATGCTGAAGCAAAACCTCTGGAGAGGAAGCCTGAATGAGCAGATCATTCAAATAAGGAAAGATCTGCATTACCCTCATCTTGCAGAAAACAATCACAGGAGCAAGGCATTTGAAGACCCTTGGGGAAGTAGAGGGGCCAAAGGGAAAAGCAGAGAACTGAAAATGCAAGGAAGCAGAGAAACTTAACTTCCTGAAAAAGGAATGAATAGCAGTATGGAGAGAGGCATACTTGAGATCCAGGGAGACTAGGAAAGCCCTAGGGAGAAGAGGAGGAAACCAGGTTTGAAGGGAAAACAATCAGAAGGAAGGAACCTTCTGGAAAGTGTTGAGCTGAAACAGATTCAGAATGGGTCTCCAGGTGCAGTCTTTCCTGGGAACCAGAAACATTCTGGAATAAAATCTCTTACCCTATTGAGAAGTCGAAACTGCCTGGATAGTTCCTTGAGACAAAAGGGTAGAAGAACATCTGGAAAAAAAGGGCAGCTGTTCCTGAGGAGGTTGAGTAATGCCCAAAAAGGGGGTAAGGAATTACCAAACAATGAACATGAAATAACCCTGACAAATGAGGGAAGGAACCAAAGAGCCCTCCGTAATCTGTAATGGATTGGGAAGGGCAGGGAAAGAGGAACTAGGCTGAGGAGAGAGGGAATAAGATGGTCAGACAGAGCCTGGCTTGTCTGGAAAAAGAGGCTTCAGAGCTGCAGCTGAGTAGACTTGGCAGGAGGAGCCCTTCTAGCACTCTTTACTCTTGGGAGGACAGCGAGACTGTATGGATGAAAACAGACCTGGCAGGACAGTTTCTCTGAAATATGGTAACAGGTGAAACAGAAATGGGTTTCAATTCCTGCATAGTCATACCCTTTTCCTAAAGAGATTTAAAAAGCTCAGCAGCAGAAGAACCAAAAAGATTTTTATCAAGATGAGCATTAATCAGCTTGGCCTTGATATAATCAGGCAGAGGCTGAAGGTGAAGCCAGGAGTACCTCATTAACACAGAAGCAAAAGCAGCAGCTCTAGACAAGGCATCGGCTGCATCGTGCCTACATTTAATGGAATGGCGAGCCATTTGAGAAGGGGACCCTACCAAAAGGAGAGTCAAAACCTTCTCAGAATCAGGAACATCTGAAATAACCTGAAAAGCCTTTGAGAGAAGAGCCAGACTATACCTACACATATGGGTCTGATAATTAACAGTCCTGAAGGCCAGAGAAGCAGCAGTATACTCTTTCTTACCCAACCTCTCCATAGTTCTGATATCCTTGTCAAAGGGGAGTGCTTAGAAGGCAAAAGCTTACAGGGTTTATCAGAAGAGACGGAAATAACAGAAGGGTCAGCTGAGTGACATTTGTAAAGAAATTTGCAATCAAGCACGTTACAAAACCTATCAGGTTTTTAAGGGCAGGGGGCTGAAAATCAGGAGCCTGAGAAGCTGAAGAAAAAGTATCCAACAAGGCAGCAAAAACAGGAGGAACAGCAGAGGGCTTGGGAGACTCAATCTGAAGGAGTTAATACCTCTTGAGCATCAGAAATGTAGACACAATCCAACTTGTTCTCCATCACATGGAAAACAGTATCCCAAAGGAAATCGCTTCAAAAGGAGAATCAGTACTAACAGAATCATCTTCCTCTGAACCATAATCCAATAGAGAGGGAATCCACAAGGTATAGTCCAAAGATTAATCAGAATCCACATCCTCACACAAAACTGCCCTTAGTCCTTTTGAGAGGAGTAGAAGATTAAAGGGGAGCACGAACAGAAACCCCCCTGAGGGGGTTTCAAAGCCATAAGGGCAGTGATAAAACAATGTATAAAATCCTGCTATTCAGGTTGAGGATCCTTAGCAGCAGGAGAAATATGCTTAGTCTTTTACTTCTATTTTAAAGGACACCAGTTCTAAGAATTTTAGGTGGCTCAGGCTCCTGTCTACACTCAATAAGCGTAGTGCGACTCTCTTCCCCAACAAGAATTTGCAGAACACCCCAAGGCCCTTTGGAAATAATCAGCCATGGATCTCCCTGAACATCCAAAACGGATGTCTGTGAAGCCACCGGGGATGTGAGAGAAGCCAGATCCATCCAACCTCCGAAGCAGTCACGGCACATGAATCAGACTTAAAAACTGGCCAGTCCTCCAGGCTTTCACCAGCCTCAAGAGAGGCATCCAGTGGAGGCAGTACAGCAGAAGAAACCAAAAAAACTTTCTTATCCGCCGCCTTCTCAGACAGCTGAACTTTGGACTGGGACAAATCCACCATAGTACCCTGAGCCGAAAATTTTAGATGTTTTTCCAGGTAAATAGCCAAAGAGGACAGTCAACTATGGAAAGTTTTTGGAACAACTGACAAATGGAACAATACATATGGTTTTGAGAAGCACCAAAGAAAACCAAACACTTCTTGTGACTGTGTTTATAGGGAATCTGTCTCCTACACTTGCATTTCCTCCTCCTGGATGACATGTAAACCAACAGCCAGCAAAAAGTAAAAGAAAAACCTCAACTGAACACTTAACTGAAAATGACTTGGAAACCAGCAGATGAAAGAGCATTCAGACCAACAATCAAAAATGGCGTTCAGACTGGCTGCAAATTTCGGAGTACGGTACATCTGTACGGCACCTTTATGCCCCACACCACACAAAGGGAGCATATGTATAACGTATGATGTCCCTTTTACAACCTAAAGCTTTGGTATACTGGCCTGATGTCTGGCTGCCGGAGGCAAGAGATCCCTACTGTAAGGAATACTGCAACAGTGATAGAGAAGGATACTTACAGATCATTAAGATCATTATATGTCTGACTAGTCGTTCATGCAAAGCCATGTAAAGAATGACAATATAAATGATTAATAATGGCAGAAACCCTTCGGACACTGAATCTAATCCAGTTTAACTATCAGGGGCACATCATGCCTACTTAACCTGGTGGACTTTTGAAAAGGTCACCAAGCCAATGGATGAGAGAAAAAAAAGTGCATACTGCTTACCATGACCTAGATAAAGCATTTGATACAATAACCTACTTTGAGAAGGTAAACATCTCATGGAACTGGGCATTAATCTTTATGTTATGTGCTGGATAGCCAGCTGGCTCTGAGATAGGAACCACACAGTTAGGAAAGGGGAACCACCTCCAAAAAGAAGCAGGTCACTACTTGAGTCCCTTAGTGTTCTGTGCCCACACCTTTTTGGCATTTATAGCTCAGAAATTAAAGCTAATGTAAAATGCTTCTGGTTGACCACATCTGTAGATGACTGCAAATTACAACAGACAGAATCCACCCAAGATACTAATATCTTAAAGGAAGGACTAACAGACAAATAACTGGTGTGAATGCAAGAGCTTAAAACTTAATGTCAAGAAAATGGAAGTTATGTACTTAACATAACGTTCCATGTGGAGTGTTCATCTCGCCTTTGTTCTTACACATGGGTTCGGAGCCGATCCTCGGCTCCGTGCCGGCCTCTTGCAAGCTCTGCATCGAGAAGAAGCTCGAGACAATCTAATACCCACAATCCCCCTCTGCCTTTACCTCAGATCTAGTTTGCAAGCAAACCAATCTACATAACAGCACATTCATGCCATACATCTATACATACATAAACAGACACATATAAGTATATGTGTATACCAACTATGTACAGAGAATAATGACAGAAGCAAAATGCTTCTGGCCAGGCATCAAAGAACGCTCTTCCTAAGGGTGGGAAGAACAAAGGCAGATGAACACTCCACATGGAACGTTATGGTAAGTACACAACTTCTATATGTGATAGTGTTCAATCTCGCCGCTTGTTCTACACATGGGTAGCGCCCTCTCCTAAATCCTGAGGAACTCACGGAGGACGTTCTTGAGCACAGTGGAACCAAAGGTTGCCCTGTCCCTAGAAACCTTATCTACTTTATAATGAGAAATAAATGTATGTGGCTTAGACCAGGTAGCAGCCGCACAAATAGCATCCAGAGGTAGGCGAGCTGCATGAGCCAAAGACGAGATATTGATCTTGTGAATGTCCTTGGGTTTGTTTAGAAGGGTTGATTAGAATCGTGATACATAGATTATACAATCCGTTAACCACTTTGAAAGAGTTCTTTTGGTAACTGCAAGTCCTTTCCTGCTATCAGCAAAAGCCACAAAGAGTTGATCTGTTTTCCTGTGATCTTTTGTTCTATCCAAATAAAACCTTAGCTGTCTGTGAACATCCAATTTGTGTAACATATACTCCATTTTGTTGGAGTGGTTTTGAAGAAAGTGGGTAATTCAATGGACTGATTAATGTTGTTAATAGAACACACTTTAGGGAGGAAGGATGAATTGGTTCAAGAGAAACTCTGTCAGAGTGAAAGATCAGATAAGGGTGCTTGGAGAGAGCCTGAAGTTCAGACACTCGTCTAGCAGAAGTAATGGCTACCAGAAAGAGAGTTTCCAGGACAAAAATTTTAATGGGCAAGAAGAGGCAGGTTCAAAGGGGCAACATTAATTTAGATAGCAACAAGTTTAGACTCCAAGGTGACGAGGAGATCTGACCGAGGTCTAATATGAAAACTCCTTTAAAAAGGCTTTTACAAAGTCTGTGAGCCATGATAGGAGCTCCATTCTTCCACATGGAAATTCGAATGGCAGCCAGTTGAACTCTTAGAGTAGCAGGAGAAGCACCCTGATGAAATAAGTCTGTTAAGAACTCTAAAATCTTATTCAAAGGAGCTGTAAAGGATCAACGTGGTGTGTATTCGCCCAGAATACAAACCGCTTCCATTTGCTAGTATATGTTTTAGTAGTGGAAGCCTTATGCGAAGCCACTAATATATTCTGGACTGCTGGTGACAAGAGATCAGACCTGGCTAAGTTAGAATTGGAGCAGCCAAGCTGCTAGATGGAGTGACAGAAGCGGGATGGGGAACCCTGACGAGTGAGTCAACAGATCCGGCTCTGGGTCCAGAATCCAGGGTCCCCGAATGCAGTGAATTTTCAGGGGAAACCAAATTTGACGAGGCCAGAATGGAGCAATGAGAATTATCGCCCTGTGAAGGTTCCTGGCTTTCTGGAGAAATCTCGGTATCAGAGGAAATGGAGGAAATGCGACAGGAGTCCCGCCAATCAGAACCAGTGCTGCCCCTGGGACTTCCTGAGGGGTAGGGCAAAGTAGCTCCTGCATTTGGCGCTCATTGGAGACGCAAACAGGTCGCAGGAAGGTTGGCCCCATGCGAAAAATCCTTTTCGCCACTGACTGTTTCAGAGACCACAGCAGAATTGTTCTGCTCAGCCTGTCGGCTATGACGTTGGATGACCCGGGATGTGCTTAGAAAGCGACCGTGGACTCTGCCCACTGCCAAATTCTCATGGCCTCTGCATAGTTGATAGGACTTGGTTCCCCTTGTTTGTTTATATACCAGACTACCGACATATTGTCCGCCTGAACTGCAATAGTCCCTAGAGGAAGGGGAGCAAAGTGTTGCAACGCTTAGAAACACTGCCTCAACTCTAGAACATTGATGTGCAGATTGTATTCCAAATTGGTCCATTCGCCTTGGACTGTCTGTCCCTGAAAGATGCCCCCCCACCCTATCAGGGAAGCGTCCGTGGTCACCGTAACTGTGGCGTGGGTAATACAAACGGCCTCCCTGGAAAGGTTGCACGCTTGGAGCCATCAGTTTAGATCTGTCTTGCAAGTCTTTGTTATGAGAATCTCGTGTTAGAGGTAGTTGCTGGAATGACCATTGAGCAAATAGCAGCCATTGTAGGACTCTCATGTGCAACCTTCCCAGGGTTGCAATAAGGGAGGCTGACATGAGGCCCAACACCTTCAATACTAGGTGTGCAGGAGATTTCCTTGACAAGAGTAGAAGACGAATGTGAGTCTGCAGTGATGATATCCTTTCTGGGGGAAGCCTCAGAATCAATTGGCTTGTGTTTAACTCTGCTCCTATGAACAAGATATTTTGTGATGGCTGAAGTAAGGATTTCCGAATTTACAGAAATCCCTAGGTGAACACACAGTTGAAGAACATAGTCTCTGGCCTGCAGTAGTTGGTGGTGGCTGAAAGGAGACGCTACCACTGCCATGCATTTGGTGAAGACCCTGGGGCTGAGGTCAGACCAAAGGGCAGGGCTCGAATTGAAAGTGACTGGCTCCCAGCGAAGAATGATCTCTGGATGCCCTGGCCATTTTGATGTGGTAGTATGCATCCTCTAGATCTATTGAGCACATCCACTCCTTCTGTAGAAATGGAAGGATCGATCTTCGACTTTTCTTTCTCTTGACGAAAAGTATTGAGGTAACTCAGGTCTAGAATGGGCCTCCAGTCCCCTGTTTTCTTGGAACTAAAAGAACCTTGAGTAAGTCCCGAATCCTTGCTGGTCCGCTGGGACTGGCTGGATGACTCTTTTTTCTAACAACTTTGAAATTTCTAAAGCTGCTGGCTCGCAGATGGGGCGTACATCTGGGAGTCTTTTCTTTGAATGGGATAGGATAGAAGGGTATGGTGTAACCTCTGGTAACCACGCTTTTACCCAATTGTCTGTAGTTATATCTTGCCAGGCCTGAGGGTATAAAGCTGCTGCCTCCAGAGCAGGACAGTCGGGCCTCCTCTCAGGAGTGCTGGAAAGGTTTACCAGGGAGTGTTTCCCTGTCACCTTGATGTTGCGACCTCTGCCGCCAGGGTGGCCCACCTCTGCCCTCCTCTGCCTCTAGAGGGGCACCCTGTGTGCCCGGAAAGACCCTATATTTTGTTTCCGAAACCACATTTTCCCACCGCTGCCCTTGGGGGTGGGGTACGGTCTGGTTGGGGTGGAAAACGGACTCCTCTTGTTCACACCGGTAAGGGTCTCTTTACCTTGGGGCCAAAAGAGTGGCACCGTCAAATGGGGCGTGTAAAGGAAGACTTGAAGGCTTCCGCGAGCATAGGCGCATCCAGGATTGTCTACGAAGAGCAATCGCTGAAGTTGCTGCCCTACTCGAACCTTCAAGAGGAAATCAGCCTCATGGACGAGTTAACAATCGATGTTAGGTATTAAGTTGCGCTGTCACTTTCTCTGAGACAGCTGCATCTGTAGTACCCTGGAGGGTATCTCCCAACTCTTTGACTAGATCCTCTGCAGACGTGTAAATGGGTCAAATAGTTCAGGGACCGCATGGAAAAAGCCGCTGAACTAAAAATGCGCTCCCATATCTATCCATCCTAGAATCTTTATTAGGCGGATGGACAGAAGACTCCGACATCTCCTTTTCGTGGCTGCAGCCACCACCATAGCGCCACTGGAACTCCTTTAGTAAGGTAGGACTTATCCTGAGGTGCTGTGATGTACTTGTTCGGTCCTAGAACAGGTTCCACTGTGTCAGGAGTCCCACCCTTCGAGCAATAAGTTCCATTAGTTCGTCAAGGGCGGTGACCCAGGAGGAGGAAGGCGAGCACCAAATGCCTTCAGCAGAACTGACTCATCCTCAGAAGGGGAAGGGACTGCCAGTCACCTCTGTTTCAGGATCTCCAAATGTCTGAAAAGAGACATCTTCTGAAGGTGACTTAGGGGACCCCTGACTCATCTAAGTCAGTATCAGATGTTATGGATTCCTGTGGAGAATCCAAGTGTCTCCTCTTACACAGTCTCTTCCTAGGGACTGGAGCATCCAAGAAGCCTCGAGGAAGAGGGGCACCTCCAGGGGTGGCTGAGACACTGGTGCCCGACGCTGATGTGGCCGTGGGTGCAGATGAAGACAAAGGCCCTTTATGGGAGGAGAAACTGCTTCCACTGATGTGGTTAGACAACACCTTCCTCATCAGGTCGAACGCCCCGGTCCCGCATCAAAGAGTCTCCCGTTCAAGAAATGGGAAGAATCCCCACGGGCACAAGGCATCGACCGGAGCCGAATCGGAGAGTGCCCCGAACCAAGAACAGACCGCCTGCTCCGAGACTCCGGTCCGACGGAGTCGAGGTGAGGGGAACAGACCAAGAAAGACTTAGCTCTGGACCCGAGGGCTCCACAATCAGCAGATCAGCCTCTTCCGACTCCAAAGACTGAATCGTCTCGGAGGAGGAATGGATGGAGATACAGGAAGGCCTTCAAGTTTCGACACCAGCTGGGTGGAAACCGAAATAAGTTTAGAGAGGGCGAATGCTCCAGCAGCTTCTGCACCACACGATCCACATCGACATCCGAAAGTTGGAGGAAGAACGGGTCGAAGGAACCAAGACGGAGCCGACCTCAATATGGCCGAAGGAGGGAGTTCCATCACCGTTCCAAGACTCGAGGCTCAGGAACCGACACCAGTTGAACACTCGGCCCCGAAGTCTGTGGAACCGTGATCTAACCTTGAAGAAGAGCTCAGAGCCGATGACTTGGGCTCCGATTCGATTCCTTAGAGGACTTCGATGCCTGGTCAGAAGCATCCAAAGCCTCTGAAAGCTGGTTTCAAAGACCCCTGTCCATTAGTTTCGACCTCCCACTGAAAGAGTGACAGATGGAACAATCCTCTTGTAAGTGGAGAGGGCCAAGGCAGTAGACACAGGAACTATGGTTGTCAGTGACCGACATTTTTTGGCCACACTGAAAACGCTTGAAACCAGACTTTGCTTTCTCAGACATTGTAGGTAATAAACAATTCCAGAAACAAATACACAAATCCGGAAAAATAGTCACAATCAGGTAAATGTCAAATCCGTATAAATTTGCTCAATATAATAGTATATGGAAAGGTGTAGGCCCGATACAAAAATACCGATAAAAAGGTTAACGGTACCAAAGAATTACGGAACCACAACACAATCACACTAGGTAATACTGACAATATCAAGTTAAATAGAATTCTCAATAAAATACAACAAAAGTTATATCTTAGTTTGAAAAACCCGAGCTAGCCCAACGATGTAATGCAGCAGCGGCAAACTAGATCTGAGGTAAAGGCAGAGGGGGATTGTGGGTATTAGATTGTCTCGAGCTTCTTCTCGATGCAGAGCTTGCAAGAGGCCGGCACGGAGCCGAGGATCGGCTCCGAACCCATGTGTAAGAACAAACGGCGAGATTGAACACTATCACATTGCACAATAACACCCTTTGGGAAGTCAGCCACACTAGAAAATTACCTCATTAACACTCTTAAGAGTGGACCCAGCAGTCGGGGATTTGAGGATGTATGTAGATAGTGATCTGGCCTTCGAATACCATGTATCTAAGGCAGTAAGAAAACCATTATATGCGGTTTAATTTATAAGCAAGGACAAGGTATGCAGGTCCAAGGAGGTCATAGTCCTTCTGTATTCAGCCTTTACCAGACCCATCACTGAATACAATGTCCCCTTTGGTAAATACTTGACCAGACGCTTCTGGTTTAAAAGCTCACGTTTGCACGGGTTTACGCTTGTTTAAGCTTTGCTCAGCGGCACCTAGCTGAAGTAAACTATTACTGGTGCCCGAAAGTCTGCTCTTCCCTTTTGCCCTTAGATCTTGCTAGTTCCTTCTCTCTTGCACTTCAAATAGCCTAATTGCTTTGCACTTCAACAGGTTTTTGTAGCAATTATAGCACACCTAAGAGCCATCAGCACTAGTTGTTCTTCATGGAAATAGCTCCAGTACTTGGTAGTTATGACCACCCCTCCTGGCATGATTAAAGGTCAGTTCCCTGTGCTTTCTCCTATTAACCTGGTGCACTTGGGCATTCTGAGGCAGTGTAGCAACTGCTACATGTACACAGACAACCTTCTCCTCTTACCTGCAAAGAAACGTAAAAACAGCAGCAAGGCAGGAAGGATAAAGTATAAAATCTTTACTAGCACAAATATCCAAAGCGCTTTTCGCCAAGCCCAATGCTTGACTTCTTCAAAGGAAATGACATAACAATCCACATTCACATTAATATAGTTACATAATTATTCAATTAACTCAGAGAACAGCCCACACAATGAACATTAATCTACACTTAAACCAAAAGCACTTATAAATTCATGTACTTCCTTAATAAAAATACTTAACCACAGTAATAACATAGTATATTCATACTATGTTATTACTGTGGTTAAGTATTTTTATTAAGGAAGTACATGAATTTATAAGTGCTTTTGGTTTAAGTGTAGATTAATGTTCATTGTGTAGGCTGTTCTGAGTTAATTGAATAATTATGTAACTATATTAATGTGAATGGTGTACGGCAACTGTGGTCCCACTCCACAAAGGCGGTGCCTCTACGGACCCTGGTAATTACCGCCCCATAAGCTTAACAAGTCTAGTCTGCAAAGCTATGGAGAGGATCATAATGGAGCTCATAAACAAAGATATAGGGGACTTGCAGACATTGGACCCGACCCAGTTTGGCTTTGTCAAGGGAAGATCATGCCTTTTTAACTTGGTTGACTTCTTCGAAACAGTCACCAAGGCCATTGATGAGGGAAAGGCAGTCCATACAGCCTACCTTGACCTTGCAAAGGCTTTCGACACAATACCCCACTCTGGTATTGTAGAAAAACTTACCAGCTTAAATGTAAACCCATATGTCACAAGATGGGTTGCAAACTGGCTTAAGGACAGAACCCACAGGGTTAGAGTTGCTGGCGCTGTGTCAGACTCCAAGCCGATCACAAGTGGTGTCCCACAGGGCTCGGTCCTTGGCCCCTATTGTTTGGCATCTACTTCTCAGAAGTACAGGCCAACATGGGAGGACTTTGGCTGACAAAGTTTGCAGACGACTGCAAACTGGGCCATAGTGGAAAGTGCATCGACACGGATATCCTTCAGAAGGGACTCACGGAAACAGATAGCTGGTGCCAGAGCCATGGCCTGAAGTTAAACGCCAAAAATGTATAGTCATACCCTTCGGGAAAACAAGGTAACCCCAAGCTACCATATAGGTGGCAATCCACTAAGCACAGAAGAGGTTATCAGGGACCTGGGGACCCAGGTTGACAGTGGCCTTTCTTTGACACTCACATTGCTAAAGTGGTTAGAAAGACCTTCTACATTGCCCACCTGATCATGAAGGGATTCACATCCAGATCTAGTGAGGTCATTGTTCCCTGTACTCTTCACTTATCAGACCAATGATAGAGTACAATGCCCCATTCGGGATGTATCTCACCCGACATCTGCAGCAATTGGAGAGACCCCAAAAGTTCCTCACCAAAAGGATAAAGGGACTCCAAAATCTGTCATATGCTGCCAGATTGAAGAAACTCCAGCTCTATTCAGTCGCATACCGCCTGCTCAGAGGTGACATGTGCCTGACATACAAGGCCATGTCCAACCCGAATTAATGGACATGCTCCACCTCAAAAAATCCAAATCCACCAAAACCACTAGAGCAAGCGACTTAAACCTTAGCACGGATATAAATAGGACGTGCTGGAGGGATAGATTTATCACTCAGAGACTCCCTATGCTGTGGAATAAAATCCCGGTCCATGTGAGACAGAGCACCTCGCTGACTCTGTTCAAGAGAAATCTAGACCTGTGGATGGGAGATCGTAGGTTTACCCCAGGAATCATCTCTGTCACTGCTGGACAGAGGCACAACAAACTAATGGGCACAGTATTTTTTCATATAAGGGGTGGCGTAAGCCACAATAATTTGGGCTAGGCTTATAAATGCCTTAGGGCAGATAGCCTAGTATAAACCTATGAACCTATGTGGATTGTTATGTCATTTCCTTTGAAGAAGTCAAGCATTGGGCTTGACGAAAAGCGCTTTGGATATTTGTGCTAGTAAAGATTTTATACTTTATCCTTCCTGCCTTGCTGCTGTTTTTACGTTTCTTTGCATTTATTGGTCGTGTTTGCCTTGTGGTTTTCTTAGTTCTCCTCTTACCTCCCAATACTCAGACTTGTGAGAGATGCACTTATATCACCAAATTGGAAGCTATGCACTCTCCAGCCAAGACCGGACTAGCTGGTCAAGAGAAGGTCAACTCTTGCACCTCACCACATGGAGCACAAAGCCCTCCAGAAAACCCACCATCACAGTGCTCACATAAAAACACAAACCACACACCCACCTTTGTGGAGGCACTCAATAGAAATTTACCCAAACAGCAGAGACCTCAAAGACAAATGCACTCTACCACCACAACACAGCACAAACCACAGGACACAACTCACCTCCACAGTGTGCCCCTCAACCTAAACCCCTAAAGCTAAATACCTTACCCAATACACTAATCATAGGTGACCCAATAGTGAGGCACACAGATGTCCCACTCACTAGGTTAAATAAGGAGAAGGTAACAGCCAGCTGTCTTATCAGGTGCCAGAATCCCACAACAAGTACAAGTATGATTCCGTCATTGTCCATGTGGGATTGAATGACCTGAGACGCACCTTCCTGAAAGACATGAAGAGACATGGTGGAGCTCTCTGATTATGTGGCCCAGGCAGGTAGGACTAGCCCTGAGCAGTATCCTACCATCACCCAGAATGATAGCGCAGTACAAACAAAAAATGATCGACTTTAGCAATTGGCGAAGTTTCTGGTGTCACTGTAAGGGGATCCAGTATCGGTCTGCTTGGAATGACATGACTGACCGACCTCAATGCTTTGCCAGAGATGGCCTGCATCTGTCACCCCAGGGTTTCCAGGTACTGACTAAGGTTCTTGCCACCCCTATAGTGCCTTTCTTAGGTGGCGTTCCTAAGACCAAATTACTACTGCAACAGCTATAAATAAATACAGTCTGAAGGTCATGCTGCTCAACGCTAGAAGTCTAAATCTCAAGATGCACTCACTCGAGCACCCCTCAAAATGGAGAAAGTCAACATTTGTGCTGTAACGGAGACCTGGTTTAAAGTGGCAGAAAGCACCCCTGTGCTACCAGGATACAACTCATTCCACACCTTTCGGCCCCAAAACATGGACCGAAGCTACAAAGGCAATGGTGTCTCCATATTCATAAAGGATATGCACACCTCCAGACTAGCAGCCTAGGATAATGCATCTGTGATACTTCAGGTACAACTAACATTGGGTAAGACTGCGATCCAGGTCATAGCCTGCTATACGTCGCCAAGCATGTTCCTAGACTCTCACTCCATGTTTCTAAGCACCCTGGAAACTATCAAGGTCCAACCCAACACTCTTGTACTAGGAGACGTAAACTACACCTCCACCAACTGGGAAAACTACTCTAGCACCAATGCACTGGCCCAATGCTTCCTGGAATTCATGAATTCCAATGCCCTGGACCAGCTCACTCTTAACCCCACTACAGGAAGCAACATCCTTGACCAGGTTATTGCTAACATGAGCAACTGTTGCTCTACACCAATAGTCAATTCCTACCTGGTTAGATCAGACCACAAACTAATCACCATGGAAATCCACATCTCACCCCCCCCCCCCTCCCCAAAGGTATCCACCATGAAAAACCTCTCCAAAGCTGACTTTGGACTCCTAAAAAGAGGTGGCTAACTTCACGGCATTCATGCCACTGGAAAATAGATGCAGGACTGCTGAATCATACACCAATGCACTGTATGAACACTAACAAACACATGGAACTAGTCATACCCAACAGAACAAAGACACTCCCCTCCAAAAAAAGGCAGCCAGTCTGGTGGTCCCCTGCCATTAATAACCTCTACAACAGAATGAAGAAACTGATGCAGAAAAAGGTGAAGTCCCAAGACTGGAAAAATTCCCTTATCTGCCTCAACAAAAAGTTGAGATCCCTCATCAAAACCTCCAAAAACAACTATGAAAGCAGAATTACAACAGATACTAAAAACAATCACAAACCCTTCTTTAGATATATTAAGAATCCTCATGGCAATACCCAGATTTGCTCAGAGTTACTGCACACAATGGTACTTCCTCTACTGAGCAAACAGATGTTGCCAACATACTGGCAGACAGATTCAGTGACAACTTTATCCTTCTCTCCCCTCCTAAAGGACCGATCTCAATACCAGAAGAATGCCAGGCACCCTGCATTACTGCAGCACAGGTTAAAGCTGCATTGGCTAAGGCCAAGAATACAGCTTCCATGGGACCCGACAATATCCCTGGCTGCGTTCTACATGAATTACAAAGTGAAGTGGCACCACATCTGTGCACTCTGCTCACTCACAGCTCACCTCAGGCTTTGTCCCTACCGAATGGTGCACTGCTACAATCATCCCTCTACATAAAGGAGGAGCGACTACGGACCCTGGAAATTATCGCCTCATAAAACTGAGGAGTCTGATACGCAAGGCTATATAGCGCATCATCATGGACCTAATTAACAAGGATATGGGGAAACTCCAAACTCTAGATCCCACACAATTTGGTTTTGTGAAAGGTAGATCATGCCTGCTCAACCTGGTTGACTTCTTTGAATCAGTCACCAGAGCGGTGGATGAAGGTAAGGCAGTTCATACAGCCTACCTTGATCTGGCCAAGGCCTTTGATACCATTCTTCACTCAGGAACTGTTGATAAACTCACCAAACTAGGCATCAATCCTACATCTTTAGATGGATTGTAAATTGGCTCACAGATAGAACCCACAGTGTGAAAGTAGCGGACTCCAAGTCAGACTGCCGACCAGTCACGAGTGGAGTCCTACAGGGATCTACTTCTCAGAAGTCCAGGCCAACAGGAAGGGACTCTGGCTGACCAAATTCACAGACCACTGCAAGCTGGGAGCCATTATTAACTCCAAATGATGCAGATATCCTACAGAAAGGGCTCACTAAGACAGACTGGTGTTGAAACCATGGCCTTAAGCTTAATACCAAAAAATGCGTCATCCCCTTTGGGAAAAACTCAGTTCCCCCTAATTACCACATCGATGGAGCCCACTGAACAAAGACGGCATTAAGAGATCTGGGGACACAGGTTGACAGCAACCTCTCCTTCGACCACCACATTGTCACTGTGGTCAGAAAGTCCTATGTGGCACATCCAGTATCAAGAGTTTTACATCCAAGAAAAAAGAGGTAATCATTTAACTACCCTACACATTAGACCAGAGTATAATGCCCCATTTGGCATGTACCTCACTAGACACTTGCAACAGCTGGAGAGGCCACAAAAGAACCTCACGAACAGGATCCTAGGTTGTAAACACATGTCCTACATGGACAGACTCAAAAAAACTCCAGCTATTCTCTGTCTCATATCATCTAGTAAGAGGTGATCTCTGCTCGACTTACAAAGCCATGTGTCACCCAGCTCTGTTAGAAATGCTACATCTAAAGAAATCCCAATATCTTTGCACAACACACTCCAAAGACCTCAACCTCATTACCACAATCAACAGAACATGCTGGAAAGACAGGTTCATAACTCGGAGACTGCCCATGCTCTGGAACAGACTTCCCATACATGTCAAGCAGAGGACCTCACTAGCAGTCTTAAACAGAAATCTTAATGAGTGGATGGGAAACAAAGTTCACCCCGGGGATCACTCCAGTGGCTCTACTTGACAGAGGCACTGGGAAATGACGACGGGCAGCACAATGCCAGGGCACTTCTATGGGCTAGGCTTGTAAAGGCCCCAGGGTCATTAGCCTAATACACACCTATGAAAATGTAGCAACTGGAACATCCACAGGAGGTTCCTCACAAAAATACAAAGTGTCAACATCTCCTATGCAGATCACCTCAAAGCCCTAACTCTATACTCAGTTTCCTAGAGACTGTTAAAAGGCAATCTATGCCTGACAAAAAAAAAATGTAATTATACTGTATCAAACTGCCAGGTTGCAAAAAGACAAAGGTTTTTGCAAAATAAGGAAGCTACCAGTATCTGCAGATGAACCAAGAATGATGCCACAATATGAAGACAAGATGATCAATTTCAACAATTGGCTTAAGTATTGGTGTCATTCAAAGGGGATCCAATGCCCGTCAGCCTGGGATGACATGCTCGACAAGCCACGATGCTTTGCTAGGGACGGCTTGCACCTGTCACCCCTGGGCTTTCGGATATTGGCAAAGGCTCTTGCTACCCCCATAGTGCCTTTTTTAGGCAAGGCTCAAAAGACAAACCCACCTCCATAGGTATCAACAAGGGATAAGAAACCAAGAGTAATGCTACTCAACGCCAGAAGTCGAAACCTCAAGATGCACGCACTCGAAACTCTCCTTAGCATGGAGAACATGGATATCTGTGCAGTAACAGAAACCTGGTTCAAGGCTCCCGAGAGCACCCCAGCACTCCCAGGTTATACCTCATACCATGCTTTTCTGCCCCAAAACTTGGACCAAACCACAAAAGGAGGGGGGAGTATCAATATTAGTCAAAGATACCCACACCTCCAGGTTGGTGGCACAGCACGAAGCAGAGACTATCCATGTGCAACTAACAGTTGGTAAAACTGCCTTCCAGTTTATAGACTGCTACAGACCACCCTTCCCAAACCCAGGAACCCCACTAGGCCTTCCTAAGAACACTGGAAAATATGAAGGTCTCTCCAAACACCATTATATTGGGCGACTTCAACTACCCAAACATAGACTGGGAGCATTACTCTAGCTCCAACACCCTAGCCCAAAGGTTCCTAGAATTTATAAACTCAAATGGTATGGAACAGCTTGTTACCACTCCCACAAGAGGGGAAAACATACTGGACCTGATCATCACCAACATGGGGACTCTATGCTCCAGACCAGAAGTGTATCCCTCACTAGTAAGATCAGACCATAAACTAATCTCACTGGATATTCACATCCTGACCCCACACCCTGCCCAGAAAACCACAGTGAAAAACTTCTCTAAAGCAAATTTCACACGTCTCAAAACCGAGGTGGAATCCTTCAAAGCCCCCGGGCCTGTGGAAAATACGGCCCAGACCGCAGAATCCTTTATAAACGCATATTATGAACACCTTCAGGAATGCATGGATCATGCAATCCCAAATAAAACCCAATCCTCCAAAGGCAGACGTCCTGTCTGGTGGACCCCAGCCATAAACAAACTATACAATAGGAGGAAGCTACTACATGCAAAATCCCAAAAAGGGAAGGCATCTCTGATCAGTATTAGCAAAAAACTACGGGCACTCATAAAATCGTCTAAGGCCTGCTTCGAGTGAAAAATTGCACAGGACACCAAGAATAATCACAAGGCTTTCTTTAGTTATGGTAGGAACCTGGGTGGGAATTCCCAGATATGCTCAGATTAGTCTAAAATGACAAAAAATACACCAAGCCCACAGACATTGCCAACATCTTAGCAGACCGGTTCAGTGCAAACCCCCCCCCCCCCACCACCAAAAGGGCAAATATCTATCCCAGCAGAGTGCTGCCCCCCTGACATCTCAGATGCTCAGGTAAGAGCCACCCTCTCCAAAGCAAAAAACACAGCATCAATGGGACCAGACTGTGTCCTGGGCTGCGTCCTACATGAATTCCAAGAAGAGCTAAACCCAAACATAAAACTACTGTTCAATCTCAGCCTTACTACAGGATATGTACCCAAAGAGTGGCGTACAGCAACAGTGGTCCCTTTCCACAAAGGTGGTGCCTCAACGGATCCTGGAAACTATCACCCCATAAGCCTGACTAGCTTGGTCTGCAAATCTATGGAAAGGATCATCATGGACCTCATAAATAAAGATAATGGGGA
>NC_056735.1:1418102328-1418133093 GCF_019279795.1 Protopterus annectens
AGCTGATGCCCCCGGGACGTATGGCACAACAGTATCAGTGGATAATAATCTACCCCCGGACTCAACCAGCTCTGCAACTGCAGTAACTACACTACCCCGATCAGCTGTGTTACCCTCATCCTTTCCAGTATTTGAGGCCTGAGTGGAATGGGTATGTGTAGGAAAACTGACTGTGTTTGAAATAAGGCCAGTAGATGTGTGAGCCACAACTTCAGTGTCAGACTGAACCTCTGTATCTATACTGTGCCTCTATATTACCCCCATCATCATCAGAGGTTACTGATACTCTGACATCAGGTGGTACAAGTTCTACACTGCCACTGTCAAGATCACCTGTAATAATAATCAATAAACACAAGCAGGTGAGAAATAGTGTGTAGAAATGATCCAAACTTGGTTCTATACACTCATGTTAAATAATGTCAGATGTTAGAGGAATATAATACTTCTTTAATCTCTCTTCAGAGTTAAATATAACTAATGTTTATTACTAATGAAAGAAAATTTGTGCTTACCATGTGCAGGTGGTCTTTCATGTAGTAATTCTGATGTTAATGGAAAAAGAAGAAGGCAGTAGAAAAAAGGCTAATAAGCATCACAATGCAAATGACAAAAGGACAAAATAAAAATGCTCTGTCTATCTTCCCATTAAGAAATATCTCAGAATCAAGCAGACTGACCACCTCCCAACATGATCTCTGTTGGACTGCTTGCTCTTGTAAGGTATACAAATCAATACTTTCGGATGTAGAAGTAGTAACATATAAAGATGTCTACAATGGCATTTCATGGCTTAGATATATAGCATACCTGGGATTTTTTTGGGGGGCCCACTAAAGGTGATGTCCACATAGGTTCATAGGTTCATAGGTTCATACTGGGCTATCTGCCCTAGGGCATTTATAAGCCTAGCCAGAGTGTGTTTGGCTTTCGCCATCCATTTTAAATTAATTTTGCTATGCCCTTTTTCGAGGTTAGTATACTGTGCCTCTGTCTAACAGTGACACAGAAGTGATACCCGGGGTAAACATACGATCTCCCATCCACTCATCAAGATTCCTCTTGAAGAGAGTCAATGAGGGACTCTGCCTAACCTGGACTGGGATTTTATTCCAGAGTGAAGGGAGCCTCTGGGTTATGAATCTGTCCCTCCAGCATGTCCTATTTATTTCAGTGCTGAGGTTCAAGTCTCTCGAGCACGTAGCTAGATGGGATTTGGATTTTCTGAGGTGCAGCATGTCCATTAATTCCGGGTTGGACATGGCTTTATACATCAGGCACAGATCGCCTCTGAGCAGGCAGTATGCCACTGAGTAGAGCTGGAGTTTCTTTAACTGGGCAGCATTTGGCATCTGTTTGAGCCCTTTGATCCTCTTGGTGAGGTACTTTTGGGGTATTTCCAGTTGCTGCAGGTGTCTGGTAAGGTACATCCCAAAAGGGGCATTGTACTCAATTATGGGCCTGATGAGGGATGAGTAAAGAGACACGATGACCTCCCCTGATCTAGATGTGAATCCCTTCATGATTAGGTGGGCTATATAAAATGTTTTTCTAACCACTTTGGCCACGTGGTTGTCAAATGAGAGATTGCTATCAACTTGGGTCCCCAGGTCCATAATTACTTCTTCTGTACTTAATGGATTACCACCTATGTGGTAATTTGTGAACACTTGTTTTTTACCAAAGGGGATGACTATACACTTTTTGGCGTTTAGCTTGAGGCCATGGCTCTGGCACCAGTTGTCTGTTTCTATGAGGCCCTTTTGGAGGATGCTTGTGTCAGTTGGAGAGTTGATTATGGTGCCCAGTTTGCAGTCATCTGCAAACTTGGTCAGCCACAGTCCTTCCGTGTTGGCCTGTACCTCCGAGAAATATATACTGAACAAGAGAAGTCCCAGGACTGAGCCTTGTGGGACACCACTTGTAACTGGTTTGGAGTCTGACATGGATCCAGCAATTCTAACCATGTGGGTTCTGTCCTTGAGCCAGTTTGCAACCCATCTAGTGACATAAGGGTTTATATTTAAGCTGGTGAGCTTATCTATAATGCCCGAGTGGGGTATTGTATCGAAGGCTTTTGTGAGGTCCAGGTAGGCTGTGTGGACCAGCTTCCCCTTGTCAATGGCCTTGGTGACTGTTTCAAAGAGATCGTCCAGGTTTAAGAGGCAGGATCTGCCCTTAACAAAGCTGAACTGGGTAGGATCCAGTGTCTGTATGTCCTCAATATCTTTATTTATAAGGTCCATGATGATCCTTTCCATAGCTTTGCAGACCAAGCTAGTCAGGCTTATGGAGCGATAGTTTCCAGGATCCGTTGAGGCACCACCTTTGTGGAGAGGGACCACTGTTGCTGTACGCCACTCTTTGGGTACATATCCTGTAGTAAGGCTGAGATTGAACAGTAGTTTTATGTTTGGGTTTAGCTCTTCTTGGAGTTCATGTAGGACGCATCCCGGGACACCGTCTGATCCCATTGATGCTGCATTTTTTGCTTTGGAGAGGGCAGCTCTTACCTGAGCATCTGAGATGTCAGGGGGGCAGCACTCTGCTGGGATAGATATTTGCCCTTTTGAAGTTTGCGCTGAACCTGTCAGCTAGGATGTTGGCAATGTCTGTGGGTTCTGTGTATTTTTTGTCATTTTGGACTAATTCTGAGCATATCTGGGAATTCCCACCCAGGTTCCTAACATAACTAAAGAAAGTCTTGTGATTATCCTTAGTGTCCTGTGCAATTTTTCTCTCGAAGCTGGCCTTAGACGATTTTATGAGTGCCCGTAGAGTTTTGCTAATACTGATCAGAGATGCCTTCCCTTTTTGGGATTTTGCTCTATCATGTAGTAGCTTCCTCCTTCTGTAGTATAGTTTGTTTATGGCTGGAGTCCACCAGACAGAACGTCTGCCTTTGGAGGATTGGATCTTGGTTTTATTTGGGATTGCATGATCCATGCATTCCTGAAGGTGTTCATAGAATGCATTTATAAAGGATTCTGCAGTCTGGGCCATATTTTCCACAGGCCCGGGGGCTTTGAAGGATTCCACCTCGGTTTTGAGGAGTGTGAAATTTGCTTTAGAGAAGCTTTTACTGTGGTTTTCTGGGCAGGGGCTGGGGTCGGGATGTGAATATCCAGTGAGATTAGTTTATGGTCTGATCTTACCAGTGAGGGATACACTTCTGGTCTGGAGCATAGAGTCCCCATGTTGGTGATGATCAGGTCCAGTATGTTTTCTCCTCTTGTGGGAGTGGTAACAAGTTGTTCCATAGCATTTGAGTTTATAAATTCTAGGAACCTTTGGGCTAGGGTGTTGGAGCTAGAGTAATGCTCCCAGTCTGTTTGGGTAGTTGAAGTCACCCAATATAATGGTGTTTGGAGAGACCTTTATATTTTCTAGTGTTCTCGGGAAGGTTGAGTGGGGTTCCTGGGTTTGGGAGGGTGGTCTGTAGCAGGCTATAAACTGGAAGGCAGTTTTATCCACTGTTAGTTGCACATGGATAGTCTCTGATGTTTTGTGCTGTGCCACCAACCTGGAGGTGTGGGTATCTTTGACGAATATTGATACTCCCCCTCCTTTTGTGGTTCAGTCCATGTTTTGGGGCCGAAAAGCATGGTATGAGGTATAACCTGGTAGTGCTGGGGTGCTCTTGGGAGCCTTGAACCATGTTTCTGTTACTGCACAGATATCAATGTTCTCCATGCTAAGGAGAGTTTCGAGTGCATGCATCTTGAGGTTTAGACTTCTGGCATTGAGTAGCATTACTCTTAGTTTCTTATCCCTTGTGATACCTATGGAGGTGGGTTTGTCTTTGAGCCTTGCCTAAAAGGCACTATGGGGTAGCAAGAGCCTTTGCCCATATCCAAAAGCCCAGGGGTGACAGGTGCAAGCCATCCCTAGCGAAGCATCGTGGCTTGTCGAGCATGTCATCCCAGGCTGACAGGCATTGATCCCTTTGAATGACACCAATACTTAAGCCAATTGTTGAAATTGATCATCTTGTCTTCATATTGTGGCATCATTCTTGGTGAGGGTAAGATGCTACTCAAGGTCAGGGTTATACCGGCCTGGGCTACATGCTCAGAGAGCTCCTCTATGTCTCTTTTCATGTAGTCTAGGGAGGTACATCTCAGGTCATTCACACTAGCATGGACAATGACTGAGTCATATTTGTACTTGCCTTGGAGTGACCTGAGTGCTTGTGTCATGTGGCGGATCCTTGCGCTCGGCAGGCAGCTCACCGTGACCTTCTCCTTGTTCAGCCTGGTGAGCGGGACGTCAGTGTGCCTGATGATAGAGTCACCTATTACAAGTGTATCAGATGTGTTGTTTAGCCTTAAGGGCTGTGACTGTTTGGCAAACTGGCTTTGTGAGCTATGTGTTGCACGTGTTTTGTTTTGGGGGAGCGGTTGCTTGGGTGTCTGCTTTGGAGGTCTCTGCTGCTTAGGCAGATTTTTATTTAGAGCCTCCGAGTATGTTTTTGTGTGTTTATGTGTTTGGTTTGCTGTCATGGTAAGTCTATGTGAGACTGGAATTGCAGTGAGTGTGGTTTCCTTCTCCTCCTGACTGGTTACGCCAGTACTGAGTTGAGAGAGCTTAGCCTCCAAATTGGCTATATGGTTGCATCTCTCACATGTGTTGGAATTTGTTGGGAGGAGGAGATGGTTGTCTGTGTACATGAGGCAGTTGTAACATTGCCTCAAGATTCCCAGATTCACCAACTGGACCAGAGAGGAGATTGACAACTGACCTTTGGACATGCTAGAATAGTACTGGGAATTCCTTTATAATTGAAAAAAGGGCCAATGGGGAACAAGGTACTCAAGGGGAGTTTGTGAGGGTGTAGTGCTTTTAATTTTTTAGTGCTGACATATAATTGCTTTAGTGAGCAAGTACCAGGTAACTTAAATGCAATGTGTTACAGGTAACTTAAATGCAAAAATGACAAACAGTAACTTTCTTTCAAGTGAAACAAGGAAATAAGTGCAGTACATTAGCACCAACATCAACGATTCTGTGTGAACCCTCTGCTGAGTTGTCTGGATCTCTGACAGTGTACAGGAAATGCTCATTTTCAGCAAGTTGTGTTTCTGTGACAGGACCCCCATCCCCTGTAGCCATCTGTTCTCATGCTACCGCAACTGCCCTCCTGCGTGTGACTGTAATCTTATTCATAGCTGGCTTTAGGCACCAGCAAACAAACCCTGAGGCTTCTGGGATCCCCCTGGTCCTGGGGGGCCCTCAACCACAACTTATCTTATTTTGATATTTTACAACATGTTTGTCAAAGCAACAAAACTAGTGCAGCAGTCTTATGTACTTAATGAACCAGATGGGTCATAATAACTCTTACATCTACTTTAAAATTCAAAGAAGTCATTGGTTTTAGCAACCATGCTCTGTCAAGTAACAGGCTTTCAAAAAAATTGTTTTACCACTGACATAGTGTCTTAACTTAGTTAATCCTGCTGGTAGGCATTCCCAACACTAAAACTAACACTGTAGCAGGCTTTAGTCACCTGCAATATCCATGGCTGCATTGAGCTCCACTTAGTCATCACTGACTGTGTTAGGACCCCAGAAAAGCTGCTTCTGGTTTGGGAAAATGAAGAAAAAAAAAGATTACTCATCTTCTGACTGCATTCTTTATCAGAAACATGGTTGTGATATGACCTTGTTGGGTAAAGATGGTAATCACTAAATGAACATGAGCAAGGTAAGCACTAGGGATCAAATCCAAACAACTTTGCAGAAAACAAAACCAAGACCACTGGCTCAGACCCAAATCACTTTAATTCTCTAGCGCCTCAGTACAAGATCTTCAAGGAGTTACAAAATACATCAGAAATCTGTTACCTTATATACAAAATAGAAAACTAACAATTACTCAAATAAAATACTCCCAGTTAATCTCTCCATTCAGTCTCATAGGAACCATAGTTATCATATTTAAGAATAAAAACAGACTCCTTGTACAACAACTTTTCTTTAAGAAGAATTTCATCATTGTCCCTAACATATATTTGTTCTAAACTGTTAGAAAAATGTGTATTTGAATATATGAGAAATGCTAGTTTAAAAGCAAAGTAGTATATAATGCATTTTCTTCTATTAATCATATAACAGAAAGGATTAATTCATGTGTAAATGTAAAGTAGTTTTGAAACTGCAGTGTGGCTTGAAGCAAGCTGACCTTTGACCCTGGCAGATGCTAGCTTAGCAAGTTTTAATGTTTATGCTTTTCACAAGTGATTATCTGCTGGGTCAGGAAATTAAATGTGTGAAATAATGAAATCTTCTGCTCTTTCCTGCTGGGATGATTTGGCCTTGTATATGTGTTACTAAGATAGCATGCAGCTGGTGGGAAAGTGTTACAGTGAACAAAGATGTGTATTAGAAGATTGAATCCACCATTGTATTCAAACTGATGTGAAACCTTGAAGAAGTAACTTTACAGAAAGACAATGGGCAGGATTCATGAAGCCTCTGTGTAAGAGTTATAACTCTTACATGGAGGCTGCAGTTAAACGGAGTGATGTCAGCATGCTCTGCATATTCATGAGAGCATGTTGAATCACACTGAAGGCCAACACGGTCCGTGTAAGACAGTAGGGGGCGTGTCCGTAGGCCGAGCCCTGTAAGCGGACACGCCCCCAGAAGAGGAAAAGTACCCAAAGGAAACACCCACGACAGAGTCCACGGAAATGTGAATAAACAGAACACAACACATGCCCCCACAGACTATGAACATAAAATAAATATAAATGAACATGTTATAATTTTTTTTTAAATTGTAAAGATGTTTAACCGCGAGTGCGCTCGTTTGCGCGGGCGTGCCCGTAGCGCAGCTACAGTTAGCAGTCAGTGAGAAAGCACATAAAAACTAAATATGCAAAATAAACCAGGAAGCAACAGCGTAGCGGTAGAGATGCTGGCTGCAGAGCAGGCATTCATGGTTCGAGCCCCCACAACACCAATTTTTTTTTTTTTTGCAAAATAAGCAGGAAACAAGTCCCTGACAAATATGTACACATAAAACCACAAGTTAGGTAAAAATTTAATGAAATAGCCCATTTATATTGAAGACATGTGAGGTAACAAAAGAAGAAAAAATGCCAGATGTGCCAATAGCTGAGCTACAGTTTAACAGAGTGAGTACATGCGCTCGTAGATGAGCAGTGGTTTAACTGGTGCAAAATGAGTGCCCGTAGCTGAGCAGTGGTTTAACACGCTAAATCTATGTGCCCCTAACTGAGCTGAGCGTAATATGCGTGCCGATAGCCAAATGAGGCTTAAACCAGCTTACCCCGTTTGCACGGAGCTGCGCACCGCGCAAACAAGCTAACCAGCGGGCAACGTTGAGCAAGCCGTGTCAAAACTGCCTTTACACAGACACACCCCTCAGCATGTCTAGACAGTCATGAAAAATAAAAAGCAGTGGCCAGGTTCGAACCCAGGATACAATACACCATAGTCAAGGTACAGAACCACTAAGCCATAACAGCAGTACCTAGAAATGCAATAATAGCTAATATATAGGAATGAATACAAACTACAGCATGACAATGCAGGTTTACTGAAGTTGATACAATTCCAAAATGTCCAATCACAGATATGTGCGGGAAAAACGGACTATATAAGCCCCATAGGCGGGAATACACAGCATAAACGATTGTAGAACAGACCTGCAGGCAGAATGTCAGGAGTAGGAGAGGGTAGCCGCTTTCGAGCACAGAGGTGGGGTGTTGAGGAGTCCAGGTACATGGCCTGGCTCCTAGTCCACAATCATGAGGCCCAACTCATGCAGGGCCAGGTCCTCTGGGGAGCATACAGGGCTGAGGCGTGGGACCGGTTGGCTCATGATCTCACCAGTGCCACAGGGATTCCAAGGACTGGTGAGCAGGTCCGTCACCACCATGCGGACCTGAAGAGACGCAAGCAGGACCAACTGAACCTTTGGATCCAGGAGGCCCGGCAAACACCCAACGCCCCACTACTGAGCAAGTAACATTTAATTATGTATGTAAAAAATTAAACTAGCTGATATTATGGAGATGTGTATTCCAATATTACTTAATTTATATTACAGCTGCAGGTGTCCGTTCTGCGAACCGCAGAGCCTATGGCGATAGGCTGGTGCGGTTGCGCCACCAGGCAGGTCAGTAATCCACTACCAGTAACTGTAAAGAAATATAAAAGTATGACAGTCAGCAAAAGAGTGCAGTGTAGTCAGTAAGGAATAAAATCTGCAAGTAACAGTGTGAAAGTGTATGCAAGTATTGCTTGATTACAAGAGTTTCCAGCCTGTAAGTGTAACCTAAACATGAAACTGTCCGACATACATTCTGAAATAAAAATGCTCTGCCTGTAAGAAAATAGTACACAACCTGCAGCAGGCTGAAAAGTATAGCTGCAGAAGATGATGAAATCACATGTGTGAAATATATCCCTGTGGAAATACTGAAAACATGACAGAAGTGAGACTGCTGGAAAGGATTGTAATAACTACTGGTAAAAGATGTCAATAAAGCCTAGAAGTACCATCCTGAATAGTAAAATGAAAGCAAGTGAGAGAGTGTGAGAAAGTGTCATGAATCCAGCAATACAGTAGTAATAAGCCCTGAATAAAGTATACTGCAGTCAAGACAGAAAGAAATGCATGTGAGATTCAAAACCAAACAGCGAAATATGTTCAAAGTGTTGCTGCATGTGGAATGTGTATCCCAAAATCTGGATATGTTGCTCTCAGTCTGAAATACGCAGATAGGATGATTGTCTGATATACCAAACATCCACACTTGTCTACAGCTATATAAAGCAAAAGTAGCAAGATGATGTAGCTGAACAAATCTAGATATGAATGTGTATGAAGAACACTAAAATGTATATTGATGTTGCAGTAACAGTCCTATCAGCAAGGTGAAATAGTCATAATATAGGAAACTGTAGTTAGAACAGTAGTGTGTATATAACTGTAGCTATTAGAAATGTACAGCATATGTATTGTTATTCGAAGGTGTTAATATTACTTTCTTTACCCCACCCTATAACCACATATAACCCATTCCACGTGAAAATGGTATGTGCAATCACAATTAACACCCCTGGACATTTGTCCTGTTGGGTCATATATATTTGCATGTCCGTTGATGCATCTGCCCTGTTCATACACCCACACCTGATGGCCTGTTGCCATCAATTAACCCTGCATGCTGTTGGACTGTGTATTTCTGTTCAAATTATGCATGTGTTATGCACGCTGTTCAATGGTGTGAATATCTGGGTGTTTGGTTAATGGGAATACCAATGCATGCTGTTACAACTAATTGCGAATGGTATTATATGTCACTAACCCAAACTGTCATGACATAATGCAAAACATAGGACGACAGGGAAGGCGGGTTCCAGCGGACCCACCTCTCCCACCTCAGCTGGCAAGTGCACCTGGCACTAGTGCCAAGTCCGGACCCTCCTCCGGTGGCCCTGTGCCACCTGCGGGTGGAAGCACTACAGGGGATGGGGCCTGCCCCCCTCTGCAAGTGTGGCCGGAGGAGATCCACCACTCACCCTCAGTAGCATCCGGACTGTGGTGCGTAGGGAGATTCGGGACTCTGTCCTTGAGCCCCTACGCCAGCTTGAGGCACGGGTGGCACAACTAACGGGCATGCCTGTTGCCCCGTCTACACAGCCCCCAGCACAGCCCCGTCCTGGGCAGTGAAGGAACAGTGGCAACTGCCTATGGGTGGGGATATCAGTTCCACTGTTGCCATCTGTGGGCTCATGGGCTCTGGATTTCCAAACCTCCGTCCCCGTCAATTGTGTAACCCCCCCACATGTGTCATACACCGCCCCTGTATGCGTCTTGTTTGTCTTGTCTGTTTACCTACCCAACCTACCTCCCCAGCTGAACCAACTTCCTTCACCTGACATACCACTCTTACCTGAAAAAAAAAAAAAAAAAGGGCACTCTGTACCCACAAAAAAATTACGCCCCATACATAGCTGCCCATTCTGCACACATGTCCGCTGGACATGGAACCTATCAATTACAATTGGCTGTACAACAAGTATTATTGTTGTCCTGACACCTCTTTCAGGGTTGGAAGGTTTCAAATGTCACACCAAATTACATACATATGCACAGCTGTTGCTGATGAAGAAATGGGCAGCTATGGGCCTTACCTACATCCCTCCTGCACATCCCAAGCTTGTTTCCCTACTGTCTTACCCTCTTTGTGACCCCTTTTTCACCACTTTCCTGTCTCCTCATTTTCTTTTCTTTCAAAGAAAATAGCGCGGGTGTGCGCCAGAGTAAGCACCGTTAAGCGGTTGTAACCGGGTGTGCGCGGAGCTAACCACCAGTGTGCATGCGTGAGCTCCATGCAAACCAGCGCTAGCCCGGTTACAACTGCTTAAAAGTGCCTTAGTCACTGTGATTGACAGGTCCTGTACTCAGTTCAAAAGAAAAATAAACTCCCACTGTCAGTCCTGAATCCAGGACCTTGGAAACACTTGTCTGTACAACCTACCACTAAGCCATGACTCTTATACAAAAACATTGTGCTAAAATAAATATAACATGTAAAAGTAGGGATGAATGTAAAGGGAATATAGGATGTGTAGTACACAAAGCATGTCATTGAAAATAAATGTCAAAACTACTGGATTTCCATAATAGTAGTGTGTGAAAAGAAACAGCCATGCTAGTTGGTAGCCTGTAGATAATAAGGTCAGTGAAAGTACATAGATATATGTATGCATATGTACATATATATATATATATATATATATATATATATATATATATATATATATATATATAAATATATCTATATATAGTTGTAGTAGTCAATGTGCATACACACTTGCTACAGGGAACATGAGAGAGGAATGGAGAATTGTGAATATACAACACAGCCTGAAGCATGAGAGAGATACTAACCTTTACAGTCACAGAACACTGTCCACAGCATACCAGCATGGTCCCCGCCCTCACAATCTGAAAGGGCAACGCCTATCCCACATACCCTTTTATAGCACTGAACTGAAATCAGAGTGAGAACTGCAATCAGTACACAACTGGCTGTATGCAATTAGCAAATGTTGGCTTACAATTGGTGCAGAGGCCATCACATGGACCTATGCAGATACCTACAAAAGCATCCAGTGCTAACACTCCCCACATGCAATACATTCATTGCATTGTCTGTAAGCAGACAGAGGGAGAGCGAGAAGTGAGAGAGAGAGAGAGAGAGACAAAAAAAAAAAAAAAAGAGACACTGTGACTCTCTGTAACCTGAAGCTGTCAGCACTGACAATAGCAGTAGCAAGCAGAAGCTGTGGTAACGCAACCAGCAGCGACAAACAGAGGTAATGCAAAGTAGCAGGTTAATAGTGTGCATACTGTGAACCCTCCAAATGTGTCATAGGTCTGTATCCATAGGTATGTCCATGTGATATGTTATGTGTACTTAGTTCCACCAAAAGGGGATGACCATACATCACATGTCAAGCAGTCATAGGCCAGGATCCTGGCAGCATGTGTCTGTGCGTTGGCCCAGCAATGGCTGTAGTGACTGCTTTGAAATGTCAGCCAGGCCCAAACGTCAGGATCAGCCCATCCCAAAGGCACACTGGCTGGGAACAAGTGTCTGCAGGTACCTGATGTCACTGCATATGCATCCCATACTGCATAATTCCATAGCATAGCAGACCAGGCCCGTTATGCATATGATGTGGTAATCCCCAGAGTCAGTCGAGGTGCCCCCTTAGTGTTGTGGGACCACTGTTGCTGTATGCCACTGTCCAGGTACATATCCTGTAGCACAGCCAAGATAAACTATCAGTGTTACATGCGGTGGTATGTCCTCTCAGAGTGCCGGTAGCACACATCCAGGGAGACCACGAGGTCACAATGATGCTGTGTGTTCTCCTCTGTTGAGGGCGGCCCTCACCTGGACATGTGTGATGATAGGGAGGTTACATCCAGCTGGGATAAATATCTCAAAGGTGGGGGAGAAGGAGGGGGGATATGTGCACCGAAATTGTCTGCAGGATTGTTGCCAACATGCCTGTGTTTGGTGAATGTTAAGTAGGTGTGGATTAACACAGAGCATATCTGTGGCATGTGGTCCATATGTGTAACATAACTGAAGAAGGCCTTGTGGTCATCCATAGTGTTTGTGTCAATTTCCCTCCCAGAGTAGGCCGTGGCCGTTGTTATGACGGACTGTAGCGTAGTACCAGTGCTGACCACAGATGCCTACCCTTAATGTGAATGTGCTCTGTCCTGCAGTAGCCTCCTGCTATTGTTATACAATCTGCCTCTGTCTGGGGTCCACCGGACAGGATGCCTAACCTTTGTGCATAGGGTCTGGGTTAGACATGTGCGTGCAAGTGTCATGCAATCCGCGGCATGTCCATGGTAAGCATTTGCAAAGTTGTCAGCAGTGTGGCTTGTGGCTTCCACTGGCCCAGTGTGCTGCATGGATACCATCTCAGTCCCAGCAAGTGAATAACTGTCTAGCCACATACATATCAAAGTAGTCTACTGTGCTGGTGGTGGTGGTGGGATATGTATATCCAGGCCGAGTAACGTCTGTCCACATCAAAGTAGTGGACGGTGTCCCACATACAGTACCTTGGGATGAACCCCCAGAGTGAGGTTGTGCATTGCACCTGTCAGTGTGTGCTGACCGATGGGGCATGCTACTACGTTGTGTGGAATGTGGCAGGTATTGTTGCACAGGTGTTGGCTGAGCACTGATATCTGGCCATGTACCTGTGTATCTACCACGACACACACACATGCAACATATGGAAGTAGTAGTATATCACTACACATGAGTATCATGTATAGTATGTGTGCCATATATTGCTGACATGGTCTGCTGATATCCTGTCTGTGTTCTCTTCCAGGGAGATGGCGCGACAGCGTAACCCTGCCTACTCTGTGGTGGAAGATGAGGAGATCCACCAGAGCCTGGTTCGGGAGTATGACATCCTGTTTTCCCGCACCAGTCAGAATCAGCAGGAGAGGGCCACACTGTGGCAAGACCTTGTCCGTAGGGTAAATGATATTGGCATGCATTACAGGACATATGAGCAGGTACAACATCACTGCAGTGATTTAATCCGAAGTGTCCGGCAGCTTGCATCAGATATCCACAGGCAACAGGTCGCCACAGGAGGTGGGGTGGCCACACATCCCCCCCTCACCAGACTGGAGGGGCTACTCCTAAGTGTTGTGGCTCCAGCCCCGGAACACCAACAGCAGTACACCTGCATTATGATGGAGGCTGGTTCCACACAGCAGCACGACATGGAGCGTGCAGGTAATATGCCATATGTACACCTGACTGTTCTGTACACTGTATCATATGCAATATCAATGGCACAGATGTGCCCACTGACTTTAATCTCATCATTTCTGCAGGTCCCTCCAGGGTTACAGAGAGACAGGCCATCCATGCTGGTGAGTGTGTTTAACATAACCTATAATAGTCCTGATAATGCTAGTAACAGTAGTGTAACTCAGTAGTGCTCTGTGTGTATACTGCAGGGTGTGCATGTGTGCATGTGTGCAGGTGTGTCTGTGCCCATGTGTGCATGTGTGCAGGTGTGCCTGTGTCCACGTGTGCATCTGTGCATGTGTGCCTGTGTCCACGTGTGCATGTGTGCATGTGTGCATGTGTGCCTGTGTCCATGTGTGCATGTGTGCATGTGTGCATGAGTGCATGTGTACACGTGACCATGTGTGCTTGTGTGCATGTGTGCATGTGAACACTTGTGCATGTGTGCATGTGTCCATGTGTGCATGTGTCCACATGTGCATGTTTGCATGTGTCCACGTGTGCATGTGTCCACGTGTGCATGTGTGCCTGTGTGCATGTGTCCATGTGTGCATGTGTGTATAAGTGCATCACTGGTAACAATGTCTGGAGACTGTAAACTGTGTTTCCTGTCTTCATTCCACAGGTTCTGGGGCTGCTCTGGTGACCTGCAGCAGGGAACCTGAATCCTGTGCCACGGCTACTGGTAATGATGATATATGTGTAATGGTACAGGAAGGTGTGTCAGGGTCTGCCATTGGTCAGCCAATTGACAGTACACAGCTGTCAACCCCATCATTGCGCACAGTCATCCTGCCTGTACATCCTTTGTCACCATTGTCCCTAGGTGATGGACAGGATACAGCGGGCATAGACCAGGGTAATGTGGTACCTGTGGCGTCCCCACACAGCAGCCATGGGCAGGGTCCTCTGATGGTACCACACAGACAGTTGCCCATGGGTTCTCGTGGGAGCATCCATGGGCGTACTGCCTCTGGCCGACGTGCCCAAAGAGGTCTGTCAACCTCAGCCATGTTTCGGACTGTCATGCAGGCTCGGTCACGTATGGAAAGGTACACCAGACAGGGTCTGAGGGAGCTCAGAGCATGTCGCACAGCCATGACAGACAGTATGAGTGACATTGCGGATGCTATCCGTAACTTCACCGATGTCATAGACAGACGTTGTGGGGACATATTACAGCAGTTCCACAACCAGATGTCCATGAGCCAGGGCAATGGTGGGCGTCTGCGACGTCGATGTGGCCGTATGCCGGCACCGGCAGCAGCTGGCAGTCGGCGCGGACGGCAACAGGCTCGCACACACCCCCATAGTGCCAGCAGCAGCCCCAGCAATGCTGGGTCTGTGCTGTCATCGGAATGCCCCAGGAGACCACGTGCACGTGGCTCTGGACAGTCCCAACAGGGACATGTGTCCAGTCAACACACCCCCACTTCTGATGACAGTACCCAGTCTGGCTCTGTACTGGATACGGTCCGTAGCACCCCTGCCAGGCACAGGTACCATGTCCGTGCACACAGACACTGATCTGTATGGCCTGCCAGGTGCAATCTGTGGCTGTCCACAAACCCCTGTATATGGCAGCCATGAGGTGGAACTGTGTGCGTGCATACACACATGCGAAATGTTAACACTTAGGGCAACCACATACACGCACACACTGCACCAACACTGCCCCACCCTGTACTGCTGCCCTTCACCAACACACATACACACACATGTCAATTGGTGGTATCAGTGGCTGACTCAGGCATACCTAATCCACACCCTGTGCATATGATGACACTGTGCCACCTCCTGCAATCTCCAACATCATTGCGGGAACAGGTAAACACGTTGCTGATGCACAGGGTGACTACATAGACGTTTATTATTAGTATCATGTTGGTAACAGTACAGTGTGCTGCTATGACTGTGTGTGTACCCCAGCATGCCTGCTGTAGTAACTGTATGAATGTCCTGAATTGTTATCTGCGCCCATAGTACATACCAATGTATAACAGCTGCACATAATTTTATGCCGGTGGTAAGGTTGTCAACAGATAGCCGCATACATGGATAGCACAGGGGGAAAGCTAATGCAAGTAGTGATATGCAATGGTGGACATGTACAGTAATGGTGTCAAGATGCCCACAATGACTATGCCATGTGTATGTTCGCGCATCTAGATATGTGTGCAGTACCAATGTCGTCCAGATCACAAATAAGTATGACATAATATTGGTTCTACCATGGGCATCTGTGCTGCGTATTCCTGGGTACATGTTGATAGTGCCTACATATTTGCATTGTTACTTACTGTTATTGTTACCCTTTTTTGTTGTATAATGCAGTACTTCCAGCCCTGTGTACTGTAGCTTTGTTTGCATGCATGTTCGCATGGGGTCCCCTGGAACACTGCTTACACCTGCAATGCAGAGTTACAGTGCTTCTGTAGACTGCTAGTGACATCTGCATAGCGTACCATATGTATGTCAACCTTACGCATGACAGAACATCACTGTCTGCCCTGTACGCATGTACGTTGCCTGTGACACATTGCAGACGTCTTACCTGGCATTTACCCATGTGTGCAGTCATATATGTCAGTGCTATGAAACAGTGGCAGTCCACCCACACATACACACCTTCAGTATGTTGTTCCCCATTGGCCCTATGTGTTGGTACTCACCATGGCAATCACACTACTAGGGTGGCATGTGCAAAGGTAACCTGTGAATCGCCTCTATGGTCCAGTCGTGGTTTATGTGAGTCATGTGTCATTGTCACAGCTGCCACATGTATGCAGTCAGCCATCACCCTTGGCCAGGAACGTACAACACATGTGTGGGATGCCACCACACAGCCAATCTGGGGACTGGTCTCTCTGAACCCAGTAATGCCATAACCTGTCAGGTGGCATGTCATATATACTACGTCCAGGACAAACGTCATCCCCAATCCCTGCTGCTACTATTGATAATACCCCTGAAGATGTTCCTGATAGCTTTGACCAGTCCTTTACTGAGACATTGCAGGCCCTAGCTAGCCATCTACCTCCTACCTCCCCTGGTCCTGAAAGCAGCACCCCTCGAAAACTACTTGCGTCCAGCTGCCAACCAGTCGCCACTTCACAACTCCGTACCTTGATTGTAACAGTGAAACCCACTACACTGTCTGCTGAACAACTCCCTGCCGAGTACCTATCAAAACCAGATGATGCTATTGCTTACCCTGTCTCAAAGATAATCAAAGGAACCATGTTAGAATCTAACTTTCCCACCATCTGGAAAATGTCATATGTAATCCCACTTCACACAGGAGGCAGCTCTACTGAAGTCTCCAATTATAGGCCAATAGCTATACTCTCTCCACTTGCAGAGATTATGGAAACTTTCGTCATAGACAGGTCATGCACCACCTAATCCAAACCTGCATTATGGCAGACACTCAGCATGGCTTACGTCCTCATCACAGCACTACATCAGGCCTCCTAGCCTTTACTAACACCATAAGCCATACTTGCAACATTAATTATATATCCACAGCCCTCTTTTTGGATAACTCAAAGGCATACGATATGGTTGATCACCAACTTGTACTCCACACCCTGCACAGACTGTCTAGATACTGGAGCCTTCCAATGGTGTCAATCCTACCTGCATGGTCGACAGCAGGCTGGCCTCTGGCAGAACAAACTCTCTAACCTTCTACCTAACAGCCTCAGAGTACCACAAGTCTCTATCCTGGGCCCTTGCTGTCCTCCATCGTCATTAACGACCGTTATACTGTCATCCCAAAAGTCAGCTGTATGCAATATGCTGTATACTCTACTCTGATCTGCTCAGCCACATCTCCAGTAGAGTTTTGGTCAGCTACCCAGACCACCTTTAATACAATAGCGAACTGGCTTTCTGAACATCGTCTGATCCTAAATCCCAATCAAACTAAACAGCTGTTCTTCCACCAACACGTAGGTCTACCACTTTCACCATTACCATAACATCAACTGATGGCACAATAATCTCCCCTGACCCATCTCCGAAACTAGTAGGTGTCATCATAGACAATAATCTCATATGTGACATACATGTTAACCAGATTAGCAAAGCCATCAATAGAAAGCTAGGGTCACTTTACAGAATTAAAGCCTTCCTAGCCCCTCTAGCTAAAGGTGCCATAGCTCGGTCACACCTTGTTTCAGCCATTCTGTATGCATCCCCTCTACTCTCACATATGAATAAGACTGTCCTTAACAAGCACTCAATTTGCTACAACCACATTGCCAGGTTTGCCACTGGCCCGCCTTTTAGGACACATCATTGCATCAATCTAAATCAGCTTGGTTGGCTTGCAATACCAAGCCTAATACAGTATAACCAACTGATTATGCCCTATAGAATCCTCTATAATCCAGACAATACTCCTGAACTTAAATTAGTATCACCCCCTATAGCAATCCTAGACCGCTTCGATCCTCTAACAATTTACTACTTCAAACTAGCAAGTTTAATAACACAGCTGGTGATTCTCTCTTTGCAAACCCTGTAAGTAGATCCTGGAACTCACTTCCAGCTGATATTACCCTAATGTCCACCTTAGGTCATTTGACAGTAGACTCAAACAACATTTCTCACATAACTGGCTATGTCAATGTATCAAGCCTGGCTAACTCGAATGTGTAACTTCTGTGAACCACTTTACTGTGTAATTTCCATTTAATCCTGGCTTGTGCCCAGGTCTAACATTAACCTGTAGAACATGTTTGACTTGCTTACTTATGTAATCCCTGTAAATAATCTGTTTGTACTATGTAATGCTAGTATTCTGTAATGCTGTATCTGCTACCCTCGTAGCTTGTCTCCACGGGCCTCCCCTGGAAATGGACATGCAACCAGTTGGGCTATCCCAGTCAACAAATGTAGGATAAATAAATAAATCAATACAATATATTACAGTGACGACAACACCAGTCAGACATTGACACACACTGACAGCATGCTGAACACACTGGGGCATACGTGGGGACGCAGACTAGCAGCCTGCCTGGGCATCACACACCTCCACAGCTGGCACACAGGCATATGTTCCGTCGGAACAGAGCACATGCCACACATGGCACACACATCCCCTGTGCCACACACCCACAGCCTGTAGGGCTACACAACACACCTGCTACAGACGTGTCAGGTACCTGTCATGTGTGCTGCACTGGGGTCCCACTCAACAGGCTGTATCTGGTGAAGGTCACAGTGATATGACTCAGGGGCACTATGGTCCACTACAACTAGATGCTTCGCATGGACGGCTTGCACGGTCAAACCACAGAGAGCAACCACAAACGACCAGCAAGGAAGATGGTAAGCCCAAAAACTTTATTAATCAAAGTGACATATACAGATATGTCACTGAACCAGACCGGTTTCGGCCTTACAGCCTTTCTCAATGGTATACAAAATTAAATTGATGCAAAAACAGAAGAACAAGTTTCAGTTGTATTTTATACTCCTCCCTATTAAAACAGGAGTAATTGGTATAGCCCAACCTAGTGTTTGGGATGTATACATGCCCAAAAAAAATAAGTAAAAATTAGTAATCAGATACAATTCTTATGCTCTTATGAAACAAGCAGTATAAACATTAAATAATTAGAGACTACTATCAATAAAGATATAAATTCCATAATATTGTGGACCAATATATAAGAAATATTTAAAAGAAAAAAACATGAAAATGTCAACTTATATTTTATATAATGACCTGATGAGTGCACAAAATTCATCACGGCCATATATGAGCTAATAGGAGTATGTATACATGATATAGTATTATAAAGAAGTATTATAATGACAACCACTCAGTACTAAAGTATACATTGGTCTTCCTATTTAGTTTTATTATATGGCTCCTTAGGCATTTATTATCTAAACCACATAAGTTTCACCAGTCAGACCTAACACACCAAGATATAACTTTGCACGGCTTGTATATTCCAAGAGAATGGACCTAGCCTCTTCATAAATGGTCATTAAGACCAGGCGGAAAAAGTGCCCCAAGTTTGGTAATCCAATATTGTTCTTTTTTATTCAAAATAGAGTGCCAGCCCTGTTGGTGGCTCGATCTACAATTTATCAATAACCATGAACCTGAATTGAGCATTGGGATGTTTGATGGTGTGTCTGTAAAGGGCATTAGTTTCTTCTTATTCCTAATGTCACTCTTATGTTCCGTCATACGTATTCGGAGGGATCTCGAAGTTTGACCTATATAAAATGATTTACACTGACATGTGGCCAAATAAATGACCCATGTGGTACTACAGTTGGCAAAAACCCTTGTCTGGTACACCCGTTCTGTATTGGCACTTGAGAATTCTTTCAATGTATACACTTGTGAGCATGAACAACAATGACCACAAGGAAAGGTACCTATGAGTCTATCTCCTGTTAAGGTTGTTTGTTGATAGATAGCTCCTCCTCCTTCCTTGTGTTTGTAGTGGGAAAACATCTCCCCCCAGGGTTTGACCCCTTCTAAAAGACATATGACAAGTTGTACCTAATAATGTTCTCAATTCATCGTGTGCCATCAATATATTCCAATTGGAGGTCAAAATATCCCTTACCAGCTGGTGGTTCCTGCCGTATGTGGTGACAAACCTGATTGTTGAATCCTGGTCATTATTGTCTGACTTTTTATATTGCAATAGGGACTGCCTATCCAATGAGTTACTCCATTCGTTAGCCATAGAGATATCCCTCATTTTTTATCCCCTGTGTTTGAATCTGCAACATAAATCATTCCTGGCTGTTTCAAAATCACTCCCAGATGAACATATCGTTTCATACATGAATTGTGATTTAGGTATATTCGGATGGTATGGTAAGGGTGCATGCTAGATGCATGTAGCAAGGTATTATATTGGGGATATTTACGATAAACTTTGGTACTTAGGGTGTGATCCTCATTACGGTATACCGTAACATCCAAAAAATTAATGGTTTTATAGTCATAAGTTACCGTAAACTCAATACCCCATATGTTATCATTCAAATACTGAATAAATTCATGTAAATATGAAATGTCTGTCTTCCACACCATCCAACAGTCATCTAAGTATCGTCTCCAGATGTCTATTTCAACAATATAAATATTATGCGATGTATCATAAATGAGACATTCCTCAAAATAGGCCATGCTGACCTCTTTATGGCCTATTTTGAGGAATGTCTCATTTATGATACATCGCATAATATTTATATTGTTGAAATAGACATCTGAGACGATACTTAGATGACTGTTGGATGGTGGAAGGCAGACATTTCATATTTACATGAATTTATTCAGTATTTGAATGATAACATATGGGCATTGAGTTTACGTAACTTATGACTATAAAACCATTAATTTGGATGTTACATACCGTAATGAGGATCACACCCTAAGTACCAAAGTTTATCATATCCCCAATATAATACCTTGCTACATGCATCTAGCATGCACCCTACCATACCATCAGGGATATACCTAAATCACAATTCATGTATGAAACACATGTTCATCTGAGGATTTTGAAACAGCCAGGAATGATTTATGTTGCAGATTCAAACACAGGATACAAAATGAGGGATATCTCTATGGCTAACGAATGGAGTAACTCATTGATAGGCAGTCCCTATTGCAATATAAAAGTCAGACAATAATGACCAGGATTCAATCAGGTTTGTCACCACATACCGCAGGAACCACCAGCTGGTGAGGATATTTTGACCTCAATTGGAATATATTGATGGCACACGGCGAATTGAGAACATTATTAGGTACAACTTGTCATCTCTTTAGAAGGGGTCAAACCCTGGGATCTTTCACTACAAACACAAGGAAGGAGGAGCTATCTATCAACAAACAACCTTAACAGGAGATAGACTCATAGGTACCTTCTTGTGGTCATTGTTGTTCATGCTCAGAAGTATATACATTGAAGAATTCTCAGCCAATACAGAACGGATGTACCAGACAAGGGTTTTGCCAACTGTAGTACCACATGGGTCATTTATTTACATGTCAGTGTAAATCATTTTATGTAGGTCAAACTTCGAGATCCCTCCGAATACGTATGACGGAACATAAGAGTGACATTAGGAATAAGAAGGAAACTAATGCCCTCTACAGACACACCATCAAACATCCCAATGCTCAATTCAGGTTCATGGTTATTGATAAAATTGTAGGGGATCGTAGCCACCAACACCAAAGTGCAGATTCAAACACGGGATACAAAATGAGGGATATCTCTATGGCTAACGAATGGAGTAACTCATTGGATAGGCAGTCCCTATTGCAATATAAAAAGTCAGACAATAATGACCAGGATTCAACAATCAGGTTTGTCACCACATATGGCAGGAACCACCAGCTGGTGAGGGATATTTTGACCTCCAATTGGAATATATTGATGGCACACGATGAATTGAGAACATTATTAGGTACAACTTGTCATATGTCTTTTAGAAGGGGTCAAACCCTGGGGGGGATGTTTTCCCACAACAAACACAAGGGAGGAGGAGGAGCTATCTACCAACAAACAACCTTAACAGGAGATAGACTCATAGGTACCTTTCCTTGTGGTCATTGTTGTTCATGCTCACAAGTATATACATTGAAAGAATTCTCAAGTGCCAATACAGAACGGGTGTACCAGACAAGGGTTTTTGCCAACTGTAGTACCACATGGGTCATTTATTTGGCCACATGTCAGTGTAAATCATTTTATGTAGGTCAAACTTCGAGATCCCTCCGAATACGTATGACGGAACATAAGAGTGACATTAGGAATAAGAAGAAACTAATGCCCTCTACAGACACACCATCAAACATCCCAATGCTCAATTCAGGTTCATGGTTATTGATAAAATTGTAGGGGATCGTAGCCACCAACAGGGCTGGCACTCTATTTTGAATAAAAAAGAACAATATTGGATTACTAAACTTGGGGCACTTTTTCCGCCTGGTCTTAATGACCATTTATGAAAAGGCTAGGTCCATTCTCTTGGAATATACAAGCCGTGCAAAGTTATATCTTGGTGTGTTAGGTCTGATTGGTGAAACTTATGTGGTTTAGATAATAAATGCCTAAGGAGCCATATAATAAAACTAAATAGGAAGACCAATGTATACTTTAGTACTGAGTGGTTGTCATTATAATACTTCTTTATAATACTATATCATGTATACATACTCCT
This sequence comes from Protopterus annectens, assembly GCF_019279795.1. Classification (NCBI taxonomy): domain Eukaryota; kingdom Metazoa; phylum Chordata; order Ceratodontiformes; family Protopteridae; genus Protopterus; species Protopterus annectens. The sequence continues at coordinate 1,418,124,891 of NC_056735.1, forward strand.
ATTAGCTCATATATGGCCATGATGAATTTTGTGTAGTCATCAGGTCATTATATAAAATATAAGTTGACATTTTCATGTTTTTTTTCTTTTAAATATTTCTTATATATTGGTCCACAATATTATGGAATTTATATCTTTATTGATAGTAGTATCTAATTATTTAATGTTTATACTGCTTGTTTCATAACAGCATAAGAATTGTATCTGATTACTAATTTTTACTTATTTTTTTTTGGGCATGTATACATCCCAAACACTAGGTTGGGCTATACCAATTACTCCTGTTTTAATAGGGAGGAGTATAAAATACAACTGAAACTTGTTCTTCTTTTTTTGCATCAATTTAATTTTGTATACCATTGAGAAAGGCTGTAAGGCCGAAACCGGTCTGGTTCAGTGACATATCTGTATATGTCACTTTGATTAATAAAGTTTTTGGGCTTACCATCTTCCTTGCTGGTCGTTTGTGGTTGCTCTCTGTGGTTTGACCGTGCAAGCCCTCCGTGCGAAGCATCTATTTGTAGCTGTTCATTTAGCCTCGCTGGTGGTTCCTGATGGTAGCTGTACATTTTTCGTGTTTTTGGTACCGATAATATAAGGTGTTGCATGTAAAGAAGGCTGTGCACTTGGATATCCAGCAATACGTATATTTTTTCCAGTTGTTTGGGATGTTTATTTGGCTTCTGTGCTCCAGGAGGAACTAGGCCAATCAGGCGGAATTAATCGCTACACTAAGAACTTTTTCTTTCTTTGGACATTGGTATTGTTTTTGACTTTTAAAAAGGATATATCTGCACTTTAGGCATCTATATTTACATATTTTTCTAAGACTTATCTTTCGGTTTTGGGAATACATGTCGAAACGGTGTCTTAATGACATGGGTATTGTAACTAAGGGGAATTTATGGTGAATAAGTGCAGATCGGAATATTGGATCTTTGTCAACCTTCATAAGGGCTACGATTTCTATGTGGATGGTGTTCCTTGGATGGGACACTGTTGTTTGAGGGAATAGTGTGCAAGCATTGTTGCAGGTGTTGGACATATTACACTGTATATGGTTACGATTCAAACGCGGATGGTGTGTTATTAATATCATACTGCTGGTCGAGGGGAACGTTTATATAACTCTTCTGGATGTTGGACATATTTCGACTGTGGGTCCATATTACAGTCGATTTGGACTATTTGAACTGGATTGTTCTATAACTAGTACCAAACGCTGATCTATAGGGGACATACATATATATTATTGGAGTATTATACTAAATTAGACAAGTTGTTGCGTTCTACCTATGGCCTTTGTGGTGATTATGCTTCATGATATGATTTTATAAAATCCTTTTATGGGTACATGTATATGTTAACATCTTTCATTAGTACTCAGCTGTTATAACACAGATTGAATGGTTTGTCACTGAAGTAGGGACGCCATGCTTAGTTAATTTTTGATATATTTTATATGCAGGATGTATTACGAACTACTCATTGGTAGGATTTGAAGCAATAAAACTAAAAGTTATATATAGGACATATATCCTATGTTACAATCTAAACTTTGGTTTCACTACGTGTTCTATTAAGCTTTATATAACCGTTTAGCGGATATTGTTTTACTAGGTCATATTATCTGAGGGATAGAAATGTATATACAACTTGGATTTGGAACTAGATATGGACATGTATAACATGTTGTTCGTGTCATACTTTTTCATCTTACATATCTGATATTTGTTATATTACAACCTGTATGATTAAGAAAATCACATTTATATACTTGAACCTATCTATGGATTAGGATTCAAGGGGTGGTCTTCGGTGTACCCAATGTGATTATGCAGATACATTTTTTTCAATTCTAAATCTAAAATCTGTTATAAAATTGTATGTGAATAATAACCAGGATATTATTTTTGTTAATATTGTAACACCAATGTTTTGTGGGTATGAATCTTGCTTTGCAAGTTATATATCACTGTGCTAGGTGCATATAATTTGTTGATGCCACCTTCAATTATTTGATGTATAGTGTATTATACTCTATGGTGATTATACCAATTGGTGCCTGGAATTTCATCATCCATGGTTGGATGCCTCAGTGGATTATAATAAGATTGGGAATTAATGTGACTAGTATTATATAGCTGATTTTCAATTTCTCTTAGCATTACGGCTTTCTATTTTTTCGTGTGTTCTCTGTTGAATTATACCTTTTGCATATTCCATAACTATACATCTTCCACTCAGTTAGTTGAACATAGTCTGCTGGTTCTAATACTGACAAAATATGGATTTGGAGCAGATTTTGAATGGGTTATGTGCTGATAGGCATGACTTAGGTGTATTTGGTGTTAATGTTATGTCAAGCAGTAACCAAAATGGCTCTAATAATGGTCCTTTTGAGGGTTGTGACTCAGCCTTTAACAAATTTAATAAAGATTTAAGGAATCTTCGTGCCAATATATGGCATTTGCGATTATTCAAAGCATATATACAGAAAGATATTACTCCTAGAGGTTTGAGAGTCAGGTTACAGCCCCTAGTGAGCAGGTCGGAGGACAGGCTGATGAAGGATTGGAACCAGGCTCTTCATCAATCCTCTATGATGTTTGTAAAAATTTTGACAGCATACTATGAGAGAATGGTGGATATATGTCTAACAGAGGTTAAAAGCTCTTGTGAAGAGTGTAAACGTTTCGAATCTCAGCCTACATTTTCTTCCTTGGTTAAAAAATTATCGAAGGATCTGGCATCCTTTGATCAACTGACCAAGGATCGCAAAATTCGTAAATTCAACAGAGACAGCACAGACTATCAGAGGGGTCGCCCTTTTGATACATCCAAGACGGTCAGGTTTAATGATACTAGTCACAAAACATTAGGTACCAAACCTAGAAAGAGACCTAGATCTATTTTAAAATCCACTGATGCATCCCTGGCCAGTACTTCTGGTGATGAAGAATCATCATACACGGATAATGATGGTGGCTACCATCGGGAATCACCTAAGAGCAAAAAACCCAATAGTTATACCCCTTTAGACACTCACCAAGGCGACGAGGGGGTCGCAAACACAAACGCAGTAACCAATTCTATGGAGAATTTGATACGAACACTCTTGACGTAGCTGAGGTTAACTATAACAATGTTTTAAACCTTTCTGATGTACCTTTAACAGAAGCACAGACTATATTGTTGAATAAAGGCCTTGGTTTTATTCCGGGTTTCTTTAATGATGAATACAGTATAGTCAATGATGTTTTGTCATTTTGTCGTAGTCTTAACCTAAAATTGTTCTTTTCAAGTGACACCTCTCATAGATCTTCTGATTTTAGATTCCTGAAATCTGACTTTCAACCACCCATGAACAAATACGTCTCCATATTTCAACAGTCAGTTATTAAAGTTCTTCATTTTCATCATCATGAATCAAACATTTTAGGTCAAAACATCTCGACCATGGAAAAAACTGCTATAGTAGAACTTAAGCAAAATCGTGATATAGCCATTCTGCCTGCAGATAAGGGTGGCGCTGTTGTGGTTATGAATACAGGGGATTATTTAGATGAGGGCAAAAGACAGTTGGCGGACCGTATATGTTACATGCAAATGTTTATTGATCCCACATTAGTATATAAGAAGGAAATTGACTCATTCTTACATTCAGCTGAGGATCAGGGTATTATAACTCTTAAAGCTGTCAAACACCTGACTGTCAAAGATCCACAAAAACAGATCTTATATCTTTTGCCCAAAACACATAAGTCCATCACCAAACCCCCAGGTAGGCCTATAGTGTCTGGAATTGGATCATTAACAGAACCACTCTCAGCCTTTCTCACATTTTATCTTAAGCCATTATTGTCATTGGTTAGGGCCAGATTGAAAGATACGACACATTTCTTACAAATAATAGCGGATACCCAACTGGAACAGGATTGGGTGATGTGTACTCTGGATGTCAAATCCTTATATACCAGTATTCCACACTGGGCTGGTCTGCAATCATTGCAATATTGGTTGGAAAAATGTGAAATGTATCCACCGGGATTCAATACACTGCTCATCTGCATGGCTGAGCATGTACTGACTAAGAATGTTTTCTATTTCCATGGTGAGTGTTTTTTACAGCTTCAAGGTACGGCAATGGGGGCTTCCTTTGCACCTATATATGCTGACCTCTTTATGGCCTATTTTGAGGAATGTCTCATTTATGATACATCGCATAATATTTATATTGTTGAAATAGACATCTGGAGACGATACTTAGATGACTGTTGGATGGTGTGGAAGGCAGACATTTCATATTTACATGAATTTATTCAGTATTTGAATGATAACATATGGAGTTTACGGTAACTTATGACTATAAAACCATTAATTTTTTGGATGTTACGGTATACCGTAATGAGGATCACACCCTAAGTACCAAAGTTTATCGTAAATATCCCCAATATAATACCTTGCTACATGCATCTAGCATGCACCCTTACCATACCATCCGGAATATACCTAAATCACAATTCATGCGTATGAAACGCATATGTTCATCTGGGAGTGATTTTGAAACAGCCAGAAATGATTTATGTTGCAGATTCAAACACAGGGGATACAAAATGAGGGATATCTCTATGGCTAACGAATGGAGTAACTCATTGGATAGGCAGTCCCTATTGCAATATAAAAAGTCAGACAATAATGACCAGGATTCAACAATCAGGTTTGTCACCACATACGGCAGGAACCACCAGCTGGTGAGGGATATTTTGACCTCCAATTGGAATATATTGATGGCACACGATGAATTGAGAACATTATTAGGTCCAACTTGTCATATGTCTTTTAGAAGGGGTCAAACCCTGGGGGGGATGTTTTCCCACTACAAACACAAGGGAGGAGGAGGAGCTATCTATCAACAAACAACCTTAACAGGAGATAGACTCATAGGTACCTTTCCTTGTGGTCATTGTTGTTCATGCTCACAAGTATATACATTGAAAGAATTCTCAAGTGCCAATACAGAACGGGTGTACCAGACAAGGGTTTTGCCAACTGTAGTACCACATGGGTCATTTATTTGGCCACATGTCAGTGTAAATCATTTTATGTAGGTCAAACTTGAGATCCCTCGAATACGTATGACGGAACATAAGAGTGACATTAGGAATAAGAAGGAAACTAATGCCTCTACAGACACACCATCAAACATCCCAATGCTCAATTCAGGTTCATGGTTATTGATAAAATTGTAGGGGATCGTAGCCACCAACAGGGCTGGCACTCTATTTTGAATAAAAAAGAACAATATTGGATTACCAAACTTGGGGCACTTTTTCCGCCTGGTCTTAATGACCATTTATGAAGAGGCTAGGTCCATTCTCTTGGAATATACAAGCCGTGCAAAGTTATATCTTGGTGTGTTAGGTCTGATTGGTGAAACTTATGTGGTTTAGATAATAAATGCCTAAGGAGCCATATAATAAAACTAAATAGGAAGACCAATGTATACTTTAGTACTGAGTGGTTGTCATTATAATACTTCTTTATAATACTATATCATGTATACATACTCCTCCATTAGCTCATATATGGCCGTGATGAATTTTGTGCACTCATCAGGTCATTATATAAAATATAGGTTGACATTTTCATGTTTTTTTCTTTTAAATATTTCTTATATATTGGTCCACAATATTATGGAATTTATATCTTTATTGATAGTAGTATCTAATTATTTAATGTTTATACTGCTTGTTTCATAAGAGCATAAGAATTGTATCTGATTACTAATTTTTACTTATTTTTTTTGGGCATGTATACATCCCAAACACTAGGTTGGGCTATACCAATTACTCCTGTTTTAATAGGGAGGAGTATAAAATACAACTGAAACTTGTTCTTCTTTTTTTGCATCAATTTAATTTCGTATACCATTGAGAAAGGCTGTAAGGCTGAAACCGGTCTGGTTCAGTGACATATCTGTATATGTCACTTTGATTAATAAAGTTTTTGGGCTTACCATCTTCCTTGCTGGTCGTTTGTGGTTGCACACTATGGTCCACCACAGCACACATGCATACAGGTCAGACAGAGGCATGGACAGATATGACTCACTCATTGAACATGCCAGTGTGGCTGCCTGGGACATACCTCCCTGGACTACATGATAGGGAACATAGAATGGATCTCTCAGCATGTGGCACAGGCCAGTATGAGCCTGATGTTGGTTGCCAACATACCCTCACCAGGTATTCTACCACTATATGTGGGAAGGCTGTTGTATGTCTACATTATGCTCAGTCTCCACTGTCATTCATAGGGTATCCACTGGCTGTCAACGTGTGCTTACATGCTAGGGAAGCCACATTGATGTGCATGGGTCATCTTGCACGTGACACCCATGGCCCGATGTCTAATGGCAAGGCTCCTTGGTACACACATACTGCCGTATGCTGCACAACATGGTGTACATAGCGACCTCCGTGGGTATCACACAGGTTAGGACACTAACAGTGCTGCAACACAACAACAGCAGTGTACACCGGAGGATGCATGCACCAGACACTGCCCTCAGCATGGTGAACTGCAATGTCTGTGCAGTACCGGATGCATGATTCCTGGCTCACAGGTGTTACACATCACTGACAGGTTATGCCCCATACCATGCCTGTCATCCCCTACACATGTAACACACATGGATAGGGGGGTGGTATCCCAAGTTAACACAGATACACACACCTCCAGGTTGTTGGCACAGCACAAACCATCAGGGCCTACTCATGTGCAGCTGACAGTGTGTCGGACTGCCATCTGGTTCATAGCCTGGCACACACAACCCTCACATACACAGGAACACCACCTATCCTCCATAACAACACCGGCAATATGACAGTCCCATGAACTGTGTTTATAAGGCCGTACTGCATCCAGCTGAACATTGCATGTGAGCATTACTGTAGCTACAACACTCTAGTTGAAGAGTTCACAGCATGTGGTCACCGAATTGCAGTGGAATGACATGTTACCACTACCACAACAGGTGGGAACATGCAGCACCTGTACATTGACTACATGTACACTATATGGCCCAGACCAGATGTGTATCCCCTGCTGTAGGTCTTTCACCATAGACACCCACACTGTATAGGGACATACCACGTGCGGACCCTGCACAGTAAGACACAGTCATATTGGTATACATTGCTAATACCATTTATCCACACGAAGCATCTGCCAGACATGGTAACTACTGCAGGTCACAGGTATTTATGTGTATGTGTCACACACATACATCATGTGTGCAATGCCATTGCTGGGTTAGGCAATGGCATGCATTGTTATGTACAAACACCGCTGACAAGGTCATACTGTGTGACACAACCACACGTGACAGTTGTGGGTTACCAAAACATGCCTATCTGTACTCTGACAATGGTAATAGACACAGTAGCAGAGCACACTATTGGTATTACTAGCCAACTAGCCCTGTTTGGCTGTGCTGATAGTGTGGTGACATCCCCTGTGTTTACTGGGGGAGTATGCAGCATCTGGTGTATTGTAGTATTTGCCAAAAGGACCTGTTCCCTCACACTTGCATTTACACACACCCTCCTACCCCCACACACATGCACACTTGCCATTTGCAGGATTCGTTCCCTTATCTACCTAAGTCATGACACATGAGAGGGACGCATTAGCAAAGCGCACTGTTCAGTTTACTAGATAGTTCCTCGTCTCTGGATATACTTATAGGGTGCTGACAACATCAGTACTTTGAAAGGGTAATGTGCATCAGGTAGTGTGATCACCTGATTGCCAAAACTGACACGTTTTCATACTGCAGAAATGCGCACAAACTCCCCACATGCAAACACACACACATGTCATTTACAGGTTTCAAACTCCTACCTAACTAAATTACGATACGCAGGGGTAACGCATTAGCAGAGTGCGCTATTCACATTACTGGGAGGTTTCCCTTCTCCTGCTGTACTTATAGGGTGCTGACATCATCTGTGTTTAGAAAGGGGAGTGTGCATCCTGTATTGTGTTTTCCCAGTTGGCAAAAGGAACATTTTTCTCATACATATCTGCATACACACAATAACCCCCCTCCACACACACACACACACACACACACACACACACACTTGGCATTTGCAGGATTCAAACCACTACCTAACTATGTTGCGCTTGGGGTGCA